>NC_058083.1:366247328-366420838 GCF_014858855.1 Bufo gargarizans | reverse complement strand
AGGGAGGGTCTGTGGATGGCATTATGATGGGGGGTCTGTGGATGGCATTATGATGGGGGTCTGTGGATGGCATTATGATGGGGGGGTCTGTGGATGGCATTATGATGGGGGGGTCTGTGGATGGCATTATGATGGGGGGGTCTGTGGATGGCATTATGATGGGGGGGTCTGTGGATGGCATTATGATGGGGGGGTCTGTGGATGGCATTATGATGGGGGGGTCTGTGGATGGCATTATGATGGGGGGGTCTGTGGATGGCATTATGATGGGGGGGGTCTGTGGATGGCATTATGATGGGGGGGGGGTCTGTGGATGGCATTATGATGGGGGCGGTCTGTGGATGGTATTATGATGGGGGGGGTCTGTGGATGGCATTATGATGGGGGGGGATCTGGGGAGGGGATCTGTGGATGGCATTATGACAGGGGGATCTGGGGAGGGGATCTGTGGATGGCATTATGATGGAGGGGATCTGTGGATGGCATTATGATGGAGGGGATCTGTGGATGGCATTATGATGGAGGGGATCTGGGGATGGCATTATGATGCAGGGGATCTGTGGATGGCATTATGATGCAGGGGATCTGTGGATGGCATTATGATGCAGGGGATCTGTGGATGGCATTATGGTGGGGGGGTCTGTGGATGGCACTGTTATGGGATGGTGGATCTGTGGATGACGATGCTATATGTTTAATCCACAGATCCCCCCCCCCCCCATAACAGTCCCATACATAGATCCCCTCCCATCATAATGCCACCTTCAGACCCCCCCCCCCCCCCCCATCATTATCCCATCCATAGATCCCTAAGGAGGGCTGTAGTAGGCAGGGAGAGCGGCGGGGCAGTGCAGGCACTGTACTCTGGCCCCGCCGCTCAGTATATACTGTATTATATGTATTATAGGTAGTGTATCTTTTTTAGATCTAAACTAAATAATGATGCGCTCCCCCTGCGTACCGTACTTACCGGTACACATGTCACGCTGCTGTAGTAAGCACTAGCAGCAGGCTGGGGCGGCCTTAACTCACTGAGGTCACGTGCCTGCTCCGCTGCTTCATTCATAAAGAAGGGAGGAGCAGACGCGTGACCTCCGTGAGTTACGGCCGCCCAGCCTGCCTGCTAGTGCTTACTACAGCAGCGTGATGTGTGTACCGGTAAACGCAGGGGGAGCGCATAATTATTCAGTTTAGATATGCTGATTAACACTACGTATAATACAGTACATACTGAGCTGCGGGGCCACTCTCCCCGCCTACTACAGTCCCTCACTAATACATCGCAGTCTGTGATGTAAATTGCCAGCATTCGCCCCATAAGACACAGGGGCACTTTTCCCCCACTTTTTTTTGGGGGGGTGTCTTATGGGTCGTACTGTATGTACTGTAAAAGACCTAACTGCATATTTTAGTATATATTTTGCCAAACAGATCTTTGCACACTGGTCTTTACATTTTTAGGTTTTTAAAGTGAAAAGATTTCTCATTTTTCTATTACATGTTAAGCATAAAAGAATGAGGCTAAATCCGTTTTTTTTTTTTTTTTTTTCCCTCATGGGCAGCAGGCAGCTAAAGCCTTGTTAACCACCTCAGCCCCGCTAGCTTAAACACCCTTAATGACCAGACCACTTTTTACAATTCTGCACTACACTACTTCACAGTTTATTGCTTGGTCATGCAACTTACCACCCAAATTAATTTTACATCCTTTTCTTCTCACTCATAGAGCTTACATTGGTGGTATTTCATTGCTGCTGACATTTTTTTTTTTTTTTTTTTATTAATCGTAATTTAACGAAATTTTTGCAAAAAAAATGACATTTTTCAATTTCAGTTGTAAAATAAAAAAAAAACAACGAAATTTCTATATACATTTTTCTCTAAATTTATTGTTCTACATGTCTGATAAAAAAAAATGTTTGGGTAAAAAAAAAAAATGGTTTGGGTAAAGTTATAGCGTTACAAACTATGTTACAAAATGTGAATTTCCGCTTTTTGAAGCAGCTCTGACATTCTGAGCACCTGTCATGTTTTCTGAGGTTCTACAATGCCCAGACAGTAGAAAGACCCCACAAATGACCCCATTTCGGAAAGTAGACACCCTAAGGTATTCGCTGATGGGCATAGTGAGTTCATAGAACTTTTTATTTTTTGTCACAAGTTAGTGGAAAATGATTATTTATTTGTTTTTTGTTTTTTTCCTTACAAAGTCTCATATTCCACTAACTTATGACAAAAAATAAAAACTTCCATGAACTCACTATGCCCATCACGAAATACCTTGGGGTGTCTTCTTTCAAAATGGGGTCACTTGCGGGGGAGCTATACTGCCTTGGCTTTTTAGGGGCCCTAATGTGTGAGAAGTAGTTTGAAATCAAATGTGTAAAAAATGCCCTGTGAAATCCTAAAGGTGCTCTTTGGAATGTGGGCCCCTTTGCCCATCTTGGCTGCAAAAAAGTGTCACAAATGTGGTATCGCCGTACTCAGGAGAAGTTGGGCAATGTGTTTTGGGGTGTCATTTTGCATATACCCATGCTGGGTGAGATAACTATCTCGGTCAAATGCCACTTTGTATAAAAAAAAAATGGGAAAAGTTGTCTTTTGCCGAGATATTTCTCTCACCCAGCATGGGTATGTATGACACCCCAAAAGACATTGCCCAACTTCTCCTGATAGCATTTTCCGCTATCAATTTTCTACAGCCTGCGCTTCCTTCTCCCCTGTGCTGCTGAGGGAACTTGTTCTGTGATACTAGACTGCGCAGCAGCGCAGCTCAGTATCGAAAAAATGGAAATCCCGGTATCGTATCGAAACCGGTACAAAAGTATCGATTGGGGTATCAAAATTTCGGTACCCGAAACAACCCTACTCTGGAGCATCTATTTGTATGATTCTTGTTGTACCCTTACTCTATTATTTGTACTAGAAGTTTGTGACTAAAGGTACAACTGGGTGTTACTAGTTGCGTGTGTGTCCCTGCACAGTTTGACACTGTCTAGTCAATGCTGCCAGTGCCGGACTGTGCAGGGACACGCCTCTTTTTGACAAGGGCTAATATTAGCACCAAGCTGGCAACTTATTACTATACTACAGGCAAGCCACCGCCATTTTGCTTGAAGATCTTGGGTGAAATACCATGCACGGTGATGTATGACGTCACCACGACGGTCAGTGTGATGATGTCATGTGGGGCTGCACGAGATTTCGTGCCAGATCTTAAGCAGGATGGTGGTGGCTGGCCCATCCCGAGCAAATGGATCATGTAAGTTAGATTTTTTTATTTTATTTTTGTCAAATTTTACACCGTGTTATGTACATCAGATGCCACGATCATGTATGTACATGCCATCTGAGGAGTACATTGACGGTGGGAGGCGCAATCGCCGATCCCTGTAATTGCACCCACTAATTACAAAGAATTGCGCTTTGTGACAAAGTAATTCGCCAATGAGCAAACATTTTTTGTAAAATTTGGCAGAGCAGCCGAATCTAATTTTTTAATTTTTGCTCATCTCTAGTAATCTCCTCACCTGTAACTGTATTTGTAAATTGGGTTCTCCCTTCTGATCCCCAGCTATGTCATGTGACTGACTCCAACTGAAATGGCGTTTGTGTGGAGAAGTCAGTTTTTCTGTTTATTTCTATGACAGCCTCAATGTCAGGATCCCAGAATTATAGGAGGTATTCTCATGGGATTATGATCATCCCTGTGGATCATATTGTAGCCATTTTGGTGGGAAAATTCCCCAAGAATAGTATGGTTAGACCTCTTACATACACCCCTCTACCGATCACGAGAATGGGGGTCCTGTTTCCTTGTTCTGATGGAGCAGCAGGTCGTGCATGCGCACTGCCATGCCCTTCAATCTCTATGGGAGCGCTTTAGATGAACCTTTGAAAGTGAATATTGGATTGAGCTTGGAGGATTGCCAATGTCTAATGAAAGTTTTTGCTTTTTTCAGAAAACAAGATGAAGATGTAAAAAACTGTATTGAATCGCAATCAGAGTTTTCCTAAAGCAGAACCCAAATTGATATCCCTCAGGGTGCCACATGGTTGCTCACTAGATGCGGAGGCAGTGCTGGTACCACATAGACCTCCTCCAAAGGTTCCTAGTTCTCGACCAGTTGCAAATCAAAGAACCATTGTAAATACTAAAGTAAGTCATGTTGTAGTACAAGGGGATTTCTAGTTTTATCTAAATACATTGGGGGGAAAAATACAATTCCTCCAAGATTTTTGGGGGGTTGTTTTTGCGATATTCATTGTGCGCTAAAAATAACATGCCGACCTTACTCTGCAGGTCAGTACGATTACAACAATACCAAATTTATGTAATTTTTATTTTATCGGCCATAACTTTTTTTTATATTTCTGTCTACAGTGATGGGAGGGCTTGTGGGTTTTTTGCGGGACGAACTGTACTTTTTATTGTCACCATTTTTGGGCAACATAGCTCAACATACGTATTCAATATTTGGTGGAGGGGGTGATTAGGTGACTAAAATGGTGAATCATGGATTTTCTTCTGTTATGGTTTTCACTGTGCAGAAAAAATATTTTTATATTTAATAGCCCTACATCGTTTGACTGTTTCTCCAGTAGACTATAGTGATGTACCATCACAGTCTATGGGATATTTGCTATGTTCCTATTTGCTATGTTTACTGGGGTAAAACGGTCAGCCTCTAGGAGGTTCAAGGCTACCACAGCAAATTATTGTATCTCTAGATCTCAGTGTTCGGGCCTTGGGAGCGCAGCGCTCTTGGGGAAAGCCACCTCCGATGCCGTGGTCACAATTAATTGCAGAATCTTAGGGCTTAAATGGCCAGAAACTGCATCATCTTTGATTCCAGTCATTGAGGCTGGGTTGTCTTGACTAATTGAGTCGTACAGTATCTGTTGTGTGCACGGTAGTCGGCCCTCCTGTGCAAGCATATAAAAGTCTCAATATAAGCCTCATAGATAAACTTCTGGCAGACACAGCAAACACCTTAAGGCTGTATCACACGAGCGAGTGTATTGCGGGAGTCATGCTCCATGTGTGAGCCTGATCCTCTGTTCTGGACTTACAGGAGCGCAGGGCATTATACAGATTTATAAAAGTATGTGCCGCTGCATGACCTTACTGCTATGTCACTAGGATCATATAGAAGTAAGGTCAAGCAGAGGCATTCAGCATTATAAATCCTGATAATGCCCTGCACTCCTGCAAGTCCAGAACAGAGGATCACTCTTCGGCCTCATGCACACGATCGTTGTGTGCACCCGTGGCTGTTGTTCTGTTTTCCGTGATTTTCTGCGGGCCCATTGACTTTCAATGGGTCCGTTGAAAACTCGGAAAATGCACCGTTTGTCATACGCCTCCGTGATCCGTGTATCCTGTCCGTCAAAAAAATATGACCTGTCCTATTTTTTTGACGGACAACGGTTCACGGACCCATTCAAGTCAATGGGTACGTGAAAAAACACGGATGCACACAAGATTGGCATCTGTGTCCGTAGGCTACTTTCAAACAGACGGATCCGAATATCCGTCTGCATAAAAGCTTTTTCAGAGCTGAGTTTTCACTTTGTGAAAACTCATATCCGACAGTATATTCTAACACAGAGGCGTTCCCATAGTGATGGGGACACTTCAAGTTAGAATATACTACGAACTGTGTACATGACTGCCCCCTGCTGCCTGGCAGCACCCGATCTCTTACAGGGGGCTGTGATCTGCACAATTAACCCCTCAGGTGCCGCACCTGAAGGGGTTAATTGTGCGTATCATAGCCCCCTGTAAGAGATCAGGGGCTGCCAGGCAGCAGACCCCCCCTCCCTCCCCAGTTTTAATTTCATTGGTGGCCAGTGCGGCCCCCCTCCTTCTATTGTATTAATATCTTTGGTGGCCAGTGTGCGCCCCGGGCCCCCCTCCCTCCCTTTATTGTATTATCATTGGTGGCCAGTGGGCGGCCACCAATACATGCTTACATGCTGCGCTGTCTGTGACCGGCCGGGAGCTCCACCTACTGGTAAGTGACAGATCATTAAGCAATGCGCCGCACAGACCTGTCACTTACCAGTAGAAGGAGCTGGTTACAGACAGTGCAGCAGGTAAGTATGATGCCTCTAATATTGCTAAGTAACCATGGCAACCAGGACTGCAGTAGCGTCCTGGTTGCCATGGTTACCGATCGGAGCCCCAGCGATTAAACTGGGACTCCGATCGGAACTCTCCGGGGGGGGGGGGGGGGGGGGGAGAAAGGGGAGGCCGCACACTGGCCACCAATGATAATACAATAAAGGGAGGGAATGGGGGCCTGGGGTGGCCTCACACTGGCCACCAATGATAATACAATAAAGGGAGGGAGTGGGGGCCTGGGGTGGCCTCACACTGGCCACCAATGATAATACAATAAAGGGAGGGAGGGGGGGCCGGGGGGAGGCCGCACACTGGCCACCAATGATAATACAATAAAGGGAGGGAGTGGGGGCCTGGGGAGGCCGCACACTGGCCACCAATGATAATACAATAAAGGGAGGGAGGGGGGGCCGGGGGGAGGCCGCACACTGGCCACCAATGATAATACAATAAAGGGAGGGAGGTGGGGCTGGGGGGAGGCCGCACACTGGCCACCAATGATAATACATTAGAGGGATGGAGGGGGCCGCACACTGGCCACCAATGATAATACAATAAAGGGAGGGAATGGGGGCCTGGGGTGGCCTCACACTGGCCACCAATGATAATACAATAAAGGGAGGGAGTGGGGGCCTGGGGTGGCCTCACACTGGCCACCAATGATAATACAATAAAGGGAGGGAGGGGGGGCCGGGGGGAGGCCGCACACTGGCCACCAATGATAATACAATAAAGGGAGGGAGTGGGGGCCTGGGGAGGCCGCACACTGGCCACCAATGATAATACAATAAAGGGAGGGAGGGGGGGCCGGGGGGAGGCCGCACACTGGCCACCAATGATAATACAATAAAGGGAGGGAGGTGGGGCTGGGGGGAGGCCGCACACTGGCCACCAATGATAATACATTAGAGGGATGGAGGGGGCCGCACACTGGCCACCAATGATAATACAATAAAGGGAGGGAGGGGAGGCCGCACACTGGCCACCAATAATACAATAAAGGGAGGGAGGGGGGCCGCACTGGCCACCAATGATATTAATACAATAGAGGGGGGGGGCAGCACTGGCCACCAATGATATTAATACAATAGAGGGAGGGGGGCCTGGGGGGGGGGGGACGCACTGGCCACCAATTAAATTAAAATTGGGGGGAGGGGGGTCTGCTGCCTGGCAGTCCCTGATCTCGGTGCGGCACCTGAGGGGTTAATTGTGCGGATCACAGCCCCCTGTAAGAGATCGGGTGCTACCAGGCCGCAGGGGGCAGTCATGTACACAGTTCGTAGTATATTCTAACTTGAAGCGTCCCCATCACCATGGGAACGCCTCTGTGTTAGAATATACTGTCGGATATGAGTTTTCACAATGTAACTCAAATCCGATGGTATATTCTAACATAGAGGCGTTCCCATGGTGATGGGGACGCTTCAAGTTAAAATATACCATCGGATTGGAGAAAACTCTGATCTGATGGTATAATCGGGACTCCTGACTTTACATTGAAAGTCAATGGGGGATGGATCCGTTTGCAATTGCACCATATTGTGTTAACGTCAAACTGATCCGTCCCCATTGACTTGCATTGTAAGTCAGGACAGATCCGTTTGGCTCCACACAGCCAGGCGGACACCAAAACGACCTTTTCCTTCATGTCTGTGGATCCTCCAAAAATCAAGGAAGACCCACGGAAGGAAAAACGGACATGGATTTGCAGACCGCAAAAAAAAATCGGTGAATCTGTGAATCCCGCAATGGACCCACTCGTGTGAAACAGCCCTTAGGACTAAGGGTCAGGTGATCATCATCAGAGTAAACCTAGAGCTAGTTACTCTGCATTAAAGTGGCCGGTAAGAGGATTGACAGCCGAGTGCTATACATCATGCTGTTTACAAATACGAACGAGCATTAGAAGAAAAATCTACGGATTCTTCTTTAATAAAAGTAGCATTTTTAGACACTTTATTTTATTAAAATAGTGTTTGCCTGTATTATAGTGTAATCATTTTATAATATCGACTGAATACTTTTAGTTACTTTGTCCATAACAACTAATAGTAGTGCAGATTTTGTTTTTAAAATGAAAATATAAAAAATAAAAGCTGCGCTATGATTGGTCCCTATGGGGGACAAGGACTTCTTTTTTTGATAAATGTGTACCTGTGTGTTTCCGAAAGATGTGCAGATTGGTAAATTCCTGTTTACAGACCTGAAATGTCTTGCTTCCACTTTAAGATATCAGAATAAAAAAAAAATACAAAGTGCAACCTATGTTTAAAAGCTTATTACCAGAAGGAGGCAGAAACGGCAACACACAATTTTTCAATTGATCCAATCTGTATAGTTTTTGTTTAATATGTGACTATTCAGTAAAGGTTGAATGATGAATATGCCATTTAATCATATCTTTTAGTTGATGTAAAATGTAACAAAGTGTTTCTTTATTTTCCTTATAATAGTTAAATCAAGAACAGAAAACAGAACAGTTTCAGCACCCAGGTGCAGAACCCCCTAAACCAGTGGGTCATGGGGGAATCTCAGACAGTGGATTACCATTGAGACCTCCACCCAAAGTTCCTCCCAAACCAAAACCTGAGCCATGTGTAAATTTAGTTGATTTAAATATCAATCTGATGGCAAAACCAGATTTGGGAAGTGAAGACCTGATAACATTAGAGCTCATGAATGAGCAAACAAATAAAGATGCAAACCACGTCACATTAAATAAAGAAGAATCTGCAGGTTCGGGATATACACTTCAAGTCATTGAAACGTCTGAGTCCATTAAGAAATTGGATGTGAACATTGAGCATTATCAAACACCACTTCCAGTCTTGAAGACAGAGTTGCAACCAGGTACAAGTACTTCTACTCCCTCAACTGTTTCTGTGACACCTCAAACAGAGGCAAAAATAAAAGCTATAGATAATGGCGACATTCCAAAAATACGTCCAGTACCAAAACCAAGAATGGCACCACCTTCACAGATTGTGAAATCTCAGGAAATTAAACAGAGTGATGAGGCAACTTCTACTACTCAAACTATTGTTACATCGGAAGAGATGTCAAACAATAATTATTTTCCACCAGCAGTTCCCCCTCGAAGAAAAAAGTCTGCACCAGCAGCTTTCCACCTTCAGTTGTTACAAAGTATGAACAGTTTGTCTCAAGATGATGGAGTTTCAAATAAGAATAACGACAACAGTTCCAGTGAAGGAACTTCAGTGAATGTAGAATTTTTTTATGGGACTGCAAGCACAAAGGATAATTGTGATCACCAAAACAATTATACCCAACTACTGGAGCCACAAAGAAGCTGGTCTTCTGAAAGGACAGTTTGTGGTGAGAGTTTATTTCAGTCCGCAAACCCTGGTACTTCCACAGAGCAGTTTACCAGCAATGATAATGATGTTTCAAAATGAGGAAAAAAAACATAATGCAATCCCCAAAGAAAATTGTAAATCTCCATGGTGACTGCAAATATTTCAAATGAACTGTAAAGGACATGTTAAAGAGCAGAGCTCTTCAAAACATTCATAAATACAGCATCTATTTAACAGTTTCAGTTTAATAATACGGAAGGCTTTCCGTTAGTTTTTGTAGTGTAGGGAGATATTTTTCTAAGGACCATATTATTTCCGTCCAGTGATCCCATTAAAAATGCTGCAGCCAGCCTTACGCTTTTTATTGCTTTAAATCAAAAGGTTTAAAAGGGCCAGAATGGCATAAAAAGTAAGTGGTGGTAATACTCTCTCAGATACCTTGTTGCTTCTATTTTGGTGCTTCCATGCCGTCTCTTCCTCAGCCAATCACTAACTTAGGCAGACCAACGCTGTGCTCGGTGGTTAGCTGAGAGGTCTTCATGTTAGATGCACCAGGGAGTAGTGACCAGAAGAGACCTGGAAAGGGTTGGAGCAGAGTTGGTGAGAAAAAAATTGATCATCGCTTATGTTATGTTACACTGTAGGTATACAGAAAAACCGTTATAAAGCATGGGTGTACACGCTATTTACAAAAATTACTATTGACTGGGACTTACCATGATCCATGCTGCAGGCTGCTGCTGCTCATATAGGATGCTTTGTCTCCTAATGCATGGATGTGAACGGCCCACTGCCAGTCCCTGCTAACTAGAAACTAAGTCTGCTATGCAACAGGTTCAAAAAGACTAATATTGTGCACACTCCTGAATTATAAACATTTTTATATACAATTGGAGGTACAATAAAATTCTATATTTGGTTTAGTTTTATTAATATATTTTTAAGATATTTTCTTAATTTTGAAGTCATTTCATGTATTCTGCTTCCTGTCCTGGCTTTTTAACTTCCACTTTGTTTCGACTTTTACCATGGCAGACACCCTCTCTTAAAGGATTTGTCCAGTTTCTGGTGGATACCGGACAACAAAGGGAATCCGCCTGCAATAATTAACCATTACTTACTTGGTGGATCATGCACCAGTGCTCTTTTTCTTCCAGCTAAGATCTATTTATCCGGCTGCAGTGGTGAGATCACGTCAACAACACATGGTCACTGCAGCCGTGTAAACAGATTCACCGGGAGCAGTGGAGAGGAGTCTGCTAGGTATTGCAGGTATATTCCCTGTGTTCAGTTTTTCCCTGCTACTGGACAATCCCTTTAATTTTCTAAGCCAGACCGTTACTGCAGCCAGAAATGAAGGGAGGGGGGGGGGGGGGGGGAAGCAACACACAAAACAATGGAATGCTTTTGGAATGCTGACCTATGAAGAGAAAAATGGTGTTGTCATGCTGTCATCCTAACTCTACACCTACTTTTACCATGAGGATTACGTTGCAAATAATATCTTCCCCTCACAGCAGCAGTAAATTTACACTGAAGGAGGAATTATCCTTTGACTTTGACAGGACAATATTTTGTATTTAACTTTACAACGGCATAGTACTGCTGAAATTGAAAAAAATTTATAAACAGCCCACTTTTTTTAAAAACTGATTTCTATGGACATTGCAGATAAAAAAAAAAAACTTTTTGATGGAAGTGCCCCTTTGTGTCTTTCTTGAGTGATAGTAGTATATCACAGTGATATGCCATGACTTGAATAGCCCTTTAAGGCTACCTGCACACATTGCATATTTGTATGTAGAAAATCTGCATGAAAACCGCATAGAAACGGAGTTAAAAAAAAAAGCACACATAAATCTGCACTATTGTGTTTTTCATACAGTTATTTTTTTTCTGTAGACTTTGTTTATTTTAACAACTTCATTGAATTCCTTAGAGGAAAACCAGTATACAATAAAGTGTTGAATTGCACAAACAATTGACATGCTGTGGACTGTAAAATCCTGCATGTAAAAAATGTGCGCCGTGTACATGAGATTTGGCAAATGTCATTCACTCAGCTGGTACTATATTACGCTGTAGATTTTCTGCATGAAAAGCCATGCGGAAAAAACACAGTTAATCTGCATTGTGTGCAGGCAACCTAAGACTGGTGTTACACATAGCCAGTGTTTTTTATATTTTATCACTAGGAGGTTAAGAACTCCCCTTTTGACTGCAGATTGACTTCTTATACTTTACCTGCACCTTCTTCACACGAGTGATGACACATTAAGAAGGTCATCTTTATGCTTCAATTTTAGCACAACAATGATGTGTAATTTGTCAGACACATTTCTAAAATGTTTACATTTGTGGTACAGGCAATAAAATGGCACAAAACATTTACATACAGATAGGGCATAATAGTAGAAAGTGAAGAAGCACATTTCATGCTGATATAGTGTTGTCAAACTGCCTCCCTTCCTTGTAACAAAACAGCGTTCAATATTATTTTGTGTGAAGAATCTTTTAAATGACTATATTTGTAAAGCACACATTATATGGGTAAAGGCTGTTTGCCTACTGCTTTGTACACCACTGCTTTGTCTCCATGATACATGGTACTTTCATATTTTTGTCTCTAGAACATCCAGTTATCTAAAGCCAGTGCTGGTATCATATTTTTATAATGTATAAAAAGCTAATTCCTTAATAAAAAACAATCTTCATTTTAATCTGTTGGTTTAATTTTTTTTCTTGAAAATGCTAACTGCATTGTGGATTCCAGAAGAAGGGGGCACTTTGTTGAAGCTGATCACAGTGCAATGGCAGGTGCAAATGACCCTATGAACTTCCACATAAAAGAATTTAGAATATTAGACTCCTGCTGTAGAAAATCCAATAACCAGTAGGTGTATGTGTGCTTATATATGCATGACCACATTTACCAGGATAATTCTTATGATATCAGGAACGTCAACAGGCAACAAAGTACAAAAATCTGGAGATCCGGTATTAGTACAGAGTGGGTTGCAACGGGTATCAAATTATCGATACCCAATCAATACTTTTGTACCGATATTGATTCGATACCACTATTTGCCTTTTACCGATACTAGGCTGCGCAGCCTAGTATCACAGAACATGGCTCGCGCTGCTTTTAGCGTGCACCATGTTCCTTCAGCAGCACAGGGGAGATTGAAACAGTCTATCCTTCCCTACTGTGCCGCTGATCACAGCTCCCTGTCATAGAGGTCGGGTGCCAGCTATGTGATTCTACCGCCTGCTCCTGTATTTGTATAAAATGTAGTTGTGTCCATGGCCACGGTCCGTGAAGTGGCGGGAAGGGGCCCTAACAATGGCTGGTGTGCGCCTGGAGCCACGACACGTGGGCAGGCCTGAAAGAGGGCCAAAAAGACACTGAGTAGGGAAAAAACGATGTAATTTAATATACATTACAAAGCTAAAGAACGGAACACTTCACGGGTTTCAGATTGCGGATCCGGAATGTATCGGGAAAAACCAGGCAGATCTCCACCTACCCATCTGACGTATGACGTGCGGAGGTGTCCCGTGTTTGGAAGCTGCCGAAGCCGCTCCGATGCGGAAGGAATGTCCAGTTATTGTTTTGGGGTCCACCCCCAACCCTGCGACCAGGGATCTGATGTGGGATATGAACTGCAGCATGGATAGGGGTTTCCCTTGGAACGGAAGCAAAGGTGATTCGGGGTCTGGAGATAGTATGGTGTTTAAGAGACGTCTAAGCACAAGAACCGGACACCAGGCGTTCTTGGATTCAAAGAAGCGAATCTGTATAGGAGGACTGGTTTGGGACGTCTTGGTGGAAGGAAGGCTTAACACAAGGTGATCCTGGCTCCAGGATAGTTGTTTCCTCTTCAGGAAGGTCGCCTTTTGGGAAGATACGGAGAACTCTCCCGGGCGTAGGAAGCTGTAGAAGCTCAAATACATTGCGGCCTTGATAACCAGACTGAAGGAAGGGCCAAAAGGGTTTCCATCTAGGGTTGCTGACAGCTGCCTAAAACACCCTAGCAGAGGATTGGGTCCAGGATGGGACGAACAGGCTAACCCTGTTCCATGCAAAAAGAAAGTTGTCCCACATGCGTGTCCGCCATGGCTGCCCTGTCTAGGTGGACAATGCTGTTGGGTTCTGGGGCTGCAGGGAGGAGCGAGAGCAGACGTGAAATGAAGGCCTACCCTGGGGCATCACCCTTAAGGCGAAATTTAACCTACCCAGAATGGACTGTAATTCAACTTTGGTCACCTGGGAAGAAGCTAGAGCCCCTGAAACGACGTCTCTGATTTGGGTCAACTTGACTTCTGGTAGCCTGGCTTCCATCCTGTCAGAATCCAGGACAATACCTAGGAAGGTGATGGATGTGGCCGGACCAGAGGTCTTGCCCTGCGATATGGGAATGCGTAGGGACAAAAAGAGCTCCAGGAGGGAGTGAAGCCATGACGGATGGCATTGTGGTGGTTCTATGAGTTCGCGATGACGAGCGTGGCGAGGAGAGTCCAGGCGCGGGGGTTTAAGAGGAGTGACCTGGCCCCGTCCACAAATTACAGCTTCTGATCGGAGCCCCAGCAGTGTAATCCTAAGGCTCCGATCGGTTACCATGGCAGCCGGGACGCTACTGAAGCTTTGGCTGCCATGGTAAGCTCCCTGCTGCTGTGTGTACTATGCACAATGCTAAGTGTGTGAAGTCCTATTCACCCAAATAGGGATCTATTAAGGTGAATAGGACAAGGGATCAAAAGATCCCAGATTCTAGCCCCTAAGGGGGGAAATGGTTATTAACTAAAAAGTTTAAAAAAATAAACACACCAAAATATTAAAGGGGTTGTCCAGGTTCAGAGCTGAACCTGGACAGCCTTCCATTTTCACCCCAGCAGCCCCCCTGACATGAGCATCGGAGCAGTTCATGCTCCGATGCTCTCCTTTGCCCTGCGCTAAATCACGCAGGACAAAGGCATTTTTCAGAGTTCAGGTGACGTACCGGGCTCTCCATGGGGCTGACAGGAACCCCGGTGACGTCACCGGCACTGATGGGCGGGATTTAGCGCTGCCCTAGCCAGTAAAACGGCTAGGGCAGAGCTAAAGCCCGCCCCTCAGAGCCGGTGACGTCACCGAACACACTGCTGGGCGGAAGTTACCGCCCGGCAGTGTGTTATTGAAAACACAAGAGCCTGTGCCCTGCGCGATCTAGCGCAGGGCACAGGAGCGCATCAGAGCATGAGATGCTCCGATGCTAGGCTCAGGGGGCTGCCGGGGTGAAAATAACGGTATGTCCGGGTTCAGCTCTGAACCCGGACAACCCCTTTAAGTATAAATTACCCTCCTTTTCCAATTTTACATATAAAATATATAATAAATAAACATATTACGTCCGAAAAGTCCAAACTATTAAAATATCTCCTATGCAGTGAATGCCGTAACAGAAAAAAAATAAAAACTGTGCGATTCGCTATTTCTTTTGTCATGTCCCCCCCCCAAAAAAAGGATAGGACTGTTCTGTTATGGGCCGGACGTTCTATAAAATGTGGAATGCGCACGGCTTGTGTGTTTTATTTTTTTTATTTTTATTTTTTATTTTTTTTGCGTGGTATCGAGTATCGCAATACTTTTTTATAGTATTAAATGCGAATCAAAATTTTGGTATCATGACAACCCTAGTACAGACACAGCTATGCCATCAGATTGTAATGGTCATATTGCCGCTTTTTACTTGAGTAACCATTTTAACCTTTTAAGACTCAACTCTAAGAAAACATTTCTGACACTCGTACAGTCCAAGAGTGCCCCTTCTTCCTCTACCCAGTCTCCCTGATATGAATATCAGCATTTCATGCTCTGATGCTGTCCTTTGCCCTGCTCTGAATCACGCAGGGTAAAGGCATTTTCTGTAGATCCTGTGACGTACCGGGCTCTCCATTGGGAAAGCAAGGCAGAGGCTTGTGCCTAGCGGTGAGCCTGGTGACATCACAAGAACTATTGGACGTGCTTTAGCGCTCCCCTCGCCTGTTAAACGGCTAGGGCAGTGCTAAAATCTCGCCCATCAGAGACGGTGATGTGTAATCATATAAACAAAAAGTCATTGCCCTGCGCAATCCAGCGTAGGGCAAGGGAAAGCATCGGAACATGAAATGTGAAAATGGCGATATGTCTGAACCCGGACAACCCCTTTAAATATGGAAAATACAAGCTTGACCTCACTTGAACCAGTTTCACACAGCCTTCTGCACCAGGAACCCAAACTTCAATCACAGTTAATAATGATCATTAGACTGATTCCTATTACACAATCCAGTTTATGCCTGTGTTAAAAGGGGGCAAAAAGTACAGCCAGGTGGGGGGGGGGGGGGATCAAGTGCTGGATTGGTATACTGGGGGATCAATAAGGTGATTATGACTTTGTTCTTTTGGAACATTTTAAGCTATTTTCTAAATCATTTTTCATGACTGGATAAGCCATTTTAAAGAACCTTGGTGGCATCCGATTTGAAGTCAAAATGCTGTTTGATAAGGAAGAAAATATCGGGTGGGTTTCCTGTAGGAGTGCCCAGCCACTGAAGGCTTTAGTCAAACACATCTGAGCTGTTTTTCACTGTCCCTTTCATTTGAGCAGAGTTTGCAGAAATCTCATTCAGAACCTTCTTTAGATGTATGGAACTGATTTTAATTGACAATGACCAGAGGCACTGACAGATTTATAAAATTCATATGATTGAAGGGTACTCTAAAGAACCCTGACATACTTCCAAGCGTTTCTTATAATACTATGTATAGAACAAGGTAGGATATATGATGATGATGAAAATATCATTGGATTAACTATTTCAAGAAAATTTCCTGTCCCTTTCTTCATCTTCAATGCTGTAACCATAATTATCTCCTGGCTGTTTCTATAGTTCTGCTGCTGCTCTTGCAGTATACAAAGCCCTAATGTGATGGCCAAGTCACAGTACTGATCTCTGATGTATTTATACATGGTTATTATGTTACCCCTAACATTACCGCCTTAATTTTCCATACTAAATAATATTGATAATCTTTCTGGTACTGCAGTCCATCCGTTCAGTTAATTGCATTATTCATCCACCTCTGAACATGTTCCAGCTCTACTATGTACACAATATAAAATATGTATAGTCGGGTATCTAACTGCATTTATGAAACTGATCACGGAGAAACCAGGAGCAAGTACAACACCTCCTATTCACATTACAAAAGAAAACGCACATATCAACGGCTCAAAGCGTTTCACTTAAAAACAGGGAAAAGGCCTCAGGGACTCGCCACTACCCAAATGAATGTCTGATAGAAAGGTCTGCTTTGCAGTCCTGTATCTCCTTGTGCCTATTCCCTTTAATCCAAACGCCTTCTGCTAAAAATGCCTAAGCAAGGGTTTCACCCGATATCTGCTTCTTCCGGGGCATACACAGTGCATGTCCCGATCCATTTTATAATCACAGATCGGAAGTTATTGGTTACCAATCATAAAAATAAAATATCACAAATTCATTGATAATAAACAGTACAAACATACATGTACATACATGTATAAAAAGTGCATGATTCCAACATAGATACACTCCCCTAAAGAATTATTAGGAACACCTGTTCTATTTCTCATTAATGCGATTGGTTGACTAGATAATCGCATGGCAGTTGCTTCAATGCATGTAGGGTTGTGGTCCTGGTCAAGACAATCTCCTGAACTCCAAACTGAATGTCAGAATGGGAAAGAAAGGTAATTTAAGCAATTTTGAGCGTGGCCTGGTTGTTGGTGCCAGACGGGCCAGTCTGAGTATTTCACAATCTGCTCAGTTACTGGGATTTTCAGGCACAACCATTTCTAGGGTTTACAAAGAATGGTGTGAAAAGGGAAAAACATCCAGTATGTGGCAGTCCTGTGGGCGAAAATGGAGAATGGGCCGACTGATTCAAGCTGATAGAAGAGCAACGTTGACTGTAATAACCACTTGTTACAACCGAGGTATGCAGCAAAGCATTTGTGAAGCCACAACACGCACAACCTTGAGGCGGATGGGCTACAACAGCAGAAGACCCCACCGGGTACCACTCATCTCCACTACAAATAAGAAAAAGAGGCTACAATTTGCACGAGCTCACCAAAACTGGACTGTTGAAGACTGGAAAAATGTTGCCTGGTCTGATAAGTCTCGATTTCTGTTGAGACATTCAAATGGTAGAGTCTGAATTTGGTGTAAACAGAATGAGAACCTGTATCCATCATGCCTTGTTACCACTGTGCAGGCTGGTGGTGGTGTAATGGTGTGGGGGATGTTTTCTGGGCACACTTTAGGCCCCTTAGTGCCAATTGGCCATCGTTTAAATGCCACGGGCTACCTGAGCATTGTTTCTGACCATGTCCATTCTTTCATGACCACCATGTACCCATCCTCTGATGGCTACTTCCAGCAAGATAATGCACCATGTCACAAAGCTTGAATAATTTCAAATTGGTTTCTTGAACATTACCATGAGTTCACTGTACTAAAATGGCCCCCACAGTCACCAGATCTCAACCCAATAGAGCATCTTTGGGATGTGGTGGAACGGGAGCTTCGTGCCCTGGATGTGCATCCCTCAAATCTCCATCAACTGCAAGATGCTATCCTATCAATATGAATGCTAAAGAATGCTATCAGCACCTTGTTGAATCAATGCCACGTAGAATTAAGGTAGTTCTGAAGGCAATAGGGGGTCCAACACCGTATTAGTATGGTGTTCCTAATAATTCTTTAGGTGTGTGTGTGTGTGTGTGTGTATATATATATACACACACACACACCCCGTATTTTTCGCCCTATAAGACGCACCTGCCCATAAGATGCACCTAGGATTTTGAGGAGGAAAATAAGAAAAACATATTTTGAACCAAAAGGTGTGCTTTTGGTGGGTTTTGAACTAATGGTGGTCTATGGATGACACTGTTATGGAGGGGATCTGTGGATGACACTGTTATGGGGGGGTATCTGTGGATGACACTGCTATATATGTGTCATCCACAGATTCCCCCCCCCCCCCATAACAGTGTCCCCCAATACACAGGGCCCACTCACAGCAGTCTTCATGTAAGAGTACAGTGACTGCATCGGGCCCCGTGCGATTCCAACAGCAGTTGCCGGCCTCCAGCCCCTCCTCCCTCCCCGCTGATACATTGCCGCGCTGTGTAGCATCGCAGCCGACGATGTATCAGTGTTAGCATAGTAAAAATGGCAGCATTCGCCTCACTTTTGGGGGGGAAAAGTGCATCTTATGGGGTGAAAAATACTGTGTGTGTATAATCGCAGGGAGATGCTGAAAATGGAGATTTGATCAAATCCCTACGGGAGATGCTGAAAATGGAGATTTGATCAAATCCCTACGGGAGATGAATTCATGGAAGATGTTTAAAATAACATCTCTATGGGGTGATTTCCCTAAAGAAAGTAAGTGATTTGGTTCAAATCCCTTAACTGTTTTAGTGAAAAGATGAAATAAACAAGTAAGGAGTCCTGGAAAATAAAGAAAGCAGTCGAAGGACCTTTTGATTACCTCATAGACACGTGAACAGTAATATTGCTAGGTTACTGGTCACATGGTGATGATGTCATCAAAGGCCCTTTATCCCATACCGCTCACAGTTCGCTGATAAAAGGCCCTAGCACCACCCCTGATTCTAGGTATATACTATTCTGGCACGGGGAACACAGCCAGGCATATTTCGGTGGGGGCACACTCGTGGCCATGGGTTCAGATATATAAAAAAAAAAATTAACTCTGGCCGAAGTTGTATCTGAAGAACAGTTTAATGAAACTATCAGGATGTTTTTGAACAAAAACAAGCGGCATGATAAAGAAAAAACTTTGTGGACTTGCAAAAGGATAGAAGAAGCTATCACAGTCATTGAGCAATTTAAATTAGCACCACTACCTAAACCAGTGTTTCCCAACCAGTGTGCCTCCAGCTGTTGCAAAACTACAACTCCCAGCATGTCAGGACAGCCTTTGGCTGTGCAGGCATGCTGGGAGTTGTAGTTTTGCCACAGCTGGAGGCACACTGATTGGGAAATACTGACCTAAACTACAATGGACACATAAACAGTACTATTATGAAAAAAAAAAAAAAAAATACGATGTTATGGAAGTAGGTACTAAAAAATCTTTGTTTGAAGAGAAAGTCTGACTCCGATCCAAAAATCTAAACAATATTATTATATTATCAAAAATATTACTGTTTTCATTAAAACCGTTAAGGGATTTGATGATCAAATCACTTACTTTCTTTAGGGAACATAATCTTCCGTGAATTGACCATCTCTCTTTGGGATTTGATCAAATCTCCATTTTCATCATTTCCCTGCGACATATACAGTCAGGTCCATAAATATTGGGACATCGACACAATTCTAAAATTTTTGTCTCTATACACCACCACAATGGATTTGAATTGAAACGAACAAGATGTGCTTTACCTGCAGGCTATCCGCTTTAATTTGAGGGTATTTACATCCACTGGGTGGCGGTGAAGAGCTGTGATCCCATACAGCGCCTGCCCAATCTATAGTGATATTACCTACAACAATACAATGTCTGCATAGCATGGACAGCCTTAGTCCCAATGAAAGGTGCCTGCCAGGAAGTGCCCCCATACACAGTGCCTGACAGGGAGTGCCCCATACATAGTGCTTGCCAGGTGCCCCCTGTAAGGCAATTTGGACTCTTTGCCTATAGTGTCCCTGACACCAGACCTCGGTGATCAGCTTGGATTAAGCCTTTTCTGGTACCAGGAGAATGAATCAGATTGAACATCAAGCACGTGTCTAGTTCTAATTCACTCTGTTTATTCATTGCTTGCAAACACTTAATATAGGGGAGGGTTGACCTTTACATCCAATCATATGTTAGCATTTGTTTTAACCTATAGCATGAATACACATGAGCTCTGCATTTACAGAATAGATGACTCATAGTAACAATAGTTAACCATTCAGGTATAAACACGTGGGCTAGTATGCATTGAGTGAGAATGACCTTGTAAAGTAAGACTGTTTAAACAAAGGAATGTATGGGCCTCTTCTAAACTGGACAGGATGTTTCTCAAATATTACAGAGGGGGGAAGGGAGAAGGGGGATCTTGGAACAGTGTAATCGTAATACACGTTGCTGAAACAGGCATAATGGAGTTACATATGTCCCTTCAATCCCCTCTTTAGAACCTTATATATATATATATACTTTATACCAGGCATGTCCAAAGTCCGGCCCGCGGCCAGGAGTAAAACGGCCCCCCAGAGGTTTGTTTGAATCGTTGGTATTCCGGCCCCTCTCACCAGTCACCGCCAGCTCACCGGGAGCCCACAGCTTACAGGAGGAGGCTGCATCAGCAAAGGCCAAATCTCGCGGCGACGTCCGAGATCACGCGAGATTTGGTCTTTGCCTTCACAGAGAAGGAAAGCCGAGATCTCACAACGTCCGAGATCTCGCGGGATTTGGGCTCATGGAGAAGGAAAGCCCAAATCTCAGATGTCACGAGATCTCGGACATCGCGAGATCTCGGCTTTTGTTCTCTGTAGTGTAGTAAGGCCAGAATATATATGTCTTACAGAATAGGTAGGATTATCTTTGTTTTACATTGTAAATTATGGGAACAATCTTATAAATGTCTACACTATGAGGCCCATATCCAAAGAGTTCTCCTCACAGTCTATAGATTGCACCCTTCTCAGGTTGGCCTCTCTGATTAGGTCAGTTACATAAATAGCTAGGCCAGGCCAGAAACCTAATTCCTCTGTCTTCTTACAGATTAATTTTCCTAACTAACTGCACATACACTATCTCACTCTGACTGAATGGCCAGGAGGATGGCAGCAAATCCCCAATACAGTTCAACCTCAACCTTGTTGCATAGTTTTCTACACAGAACCTATAAGAGAGAAAAGGAAACATGTCTAAGGGCCCTTTCACACCTGCGTTCTTGTCTTCCGGCATAGAGTTCCGTCGTCGGGGCTCTATGCCGGAAGAATCCTGATCAGTTTTATCCTAATGCATTCTGAATGGAGAGAAACCCGTTCAGGATGCATCAGGATGTCTTCAGTTCCGGACCGGAACGTTTTTTGGCCGGAGAAAATACCGCAGCATGCTGCGCTTTTTGCTCCAGACAAAAATCCTGAACACTTGCCGCAAGGCCGGATCCGGAATTAATGCCCATTGAAAGGCATTGATCCGGATCCGGCCTTAAGCTAAACGTTGTTTCGGCGCATTGCCGGATCCGACGTTTTGGCTTTTTCTGAATGGTTACCATGGCTGCCGGGACGCTAAAGTCCTGGCAGCCATGGTAAAGTGTAGTGGGGAGCGGGGTTGCAGTATACTTACCATCCGTGCGGCTCCCGGGGCGCTTCAGAGTGACGTCAGGGCGCCCCACGTGCATGGATGACATGATCGCATGGCACGTCATCCATGCGCATGGGGCGCTCTGATGTCATTCTGGAGCACCCCGGGAGCCGCGCGGACTGTAAGTATACTGCTCCCCCGCTCCCACTATGGAAACCAGGACTATAATAGCATCCTGGGTGCCATAGTAACACTGAACGCATTTTAAAGACGGATCCGTCTTCAAATGCTTTCAGTTCACTTGCGTTTTTCCGGATCCGGCGTGTAATTCCGGCAAACACAGCACAAGACGTGTATGTTACATTGAAGCTTTTCTCTGCAAGTACATGCAAACAGTACAAAAAACTGTATAAAAACAGAATATATTAAGCGGGTTGTGCAGGCAGTATATGGTATATTGATGACTTATCCTCAGGATAGGTTATTAATATCTGATTGGTGGGGTCCCACACCTGGAACCCCGCTGTTCAGCAGTTTGAAGAGGAGGCAACGCTCCATGCCAGCTCTGCTTCCTCTTCATTATACTGCATGTTGTCTCCATTGCAGCGGTGAAGGAAAGAGTACTTGTAATTACACTGGGCCTCCAAAACTTTCAAGACGATGGGCAGTGTAATGAAGGGGCTGACTCCTTGGAATCCCACTGATCAGATATTGATGACCTATCCTGACAATAGGTCATCAATATATACTGCCTGGACAACCCCTTTTAAGATTTGTTTAACATCACACATTTTAAACTCTTTGTTCTCTAGAAGTATCCTAGTGGGACACTACAAGACACCACAGCTTACAGGAAGAGGCTGCATCAGCAAAGGCCAAATCTCGCGGCGACGTCCGAGATCACGCAAGATTTGGTCTTTGCCTTCACAGAGAAGGAAAGCCGAGATCTCACAACGTCCGAGATCTCGTGGGATTTGGGCTCAGGGAGAAGGAAAGCCCAAATCTCTGACGTCACGAGATCTCAGCTTTTCTTCTCTGTAGTAAGGCCAGAATATCGGTCTTTAAGTTCATCCCCTGTATCTCAGCTCTGATTTTTTGGGGAAGCCAGGGTCACAGATTTGTTGGTGGCTGATTCATTTACCCACCGTTTTAGTCACACTTTTCATACATCAGGTGTCCTTCTCTTTGTTTATAGGAGTTTTCCTGCACTTTTATATTGGTGGCCTATCCTTGTACCTCAGATGTTGGAAGCAAATGGCAGCAGTGCTACAGCAACTTTACTAGTTCCAACCACTACACAGGAGAAAGAGCTCTGAATTTCCAGCACCATCTGCAGCTATAAAAAGTACTGGAAAACCCTTTTAAAGTGTTGCTGGATTTTTTTTAAATATTTGTATATGTCCCAGCAACTTGCAGGCTGGGCTGTGAACTAAAGCAGAAAAGGGGGCATAATCCGAATCAGTGGTAGCAAGCTGTCATACCCTTCATTAACCCCTCACTGTACGTCACTGGGCTAGAATCTGATTGTGATCCTAGTACTCTCTACAAATAACTTCTTATCTGGACAATTTTTATAATGGCAACTACAAATGAGAAACGAAAAGTTGACAGTGAGGGACGCCGCTTTCAGGACAGGTGGAAAGTGGAATATCTTTTCACTGAAATACGGAATCACTGTGTTTGTCTAATATGCCAAGAGACTGTGGCTGTTAATAAGGAATTTAATGTCAAGAGACACTACCAGTCGAGACACAGCACATACGACAAGCTAACAGGGTGCGACCGCAGTGACAAGGTGAAGCAACTTGAAGCTGTTTTAATGTCACAACAGCGATTTTTTACAAGAGCCCGTGAGTCAAATGAAAATGCCACAAGGGCTAGCTATGAGGTAGCAACGTTAATTGCTAAAAATTGCAAATCTTTTGCTGAGGGTGACTTTATTAAAGAATGCGTTATGAAAATGGTGCAGAATATCTGTCCCGAGAAGAAGTCAGAGTTTTCCAATATTTGCCTGGCTCGTAACACTGTAGCACGGAGAGTAGAAGAAATTTCATCAGATATTAAGAGACAGTTAACGTCAAAAGGAGTTGATTTTGACTTCTTTTCAATAGCCTGTGATGAAAGCACAGACCTCTCCGACACAGCTCAGTTGCTGATTTTTCTGAGAGGGGTGGACGATGAAATGAATGTGACTGAAGAGCTACTTGACCTCCAGAGCCTTAAGGACCAAACAAGAGGAACAGATTTATTTGTTTCTGTTAGTTCTGCCATAGATGACATGAAACTGCCTTGGAACAAAGTTACTGGGATAATTACTGATGGGGCACCTGCCATGGCTGATGAACGGAGTGGATTATCAACCCTAATCTGTAACAAGGTGATCGAAAAAGGAGGCAAAGCTATTAAACTGCATTGTATTATTCATCAACAAGTTCTCTGTGCTAAACATCTCAAATATGACCATGTTATGAAACCGGTGCTAAAGACCATTCATTGTATTCGCTCTAGAGCCCTGTGCCACCGCCAGTTTAAACAGTTTCTACTGGATATCCAGGCTGAATACGAAGATGTTTTATATCATAACGATGTAAGTTGGCTCAGTCGAGGGTCTGCACTGCAGCGTTTCTACTCTCTCAGAAAAGAAATTGTAGAATTCTTGGAAACAAAGGGACAACCGATGCGAGGACTATCTGATCCTATTTGGCTGGCTGATTTAGGGTTTCGACATAAAGCATCTGAATGTACTGAACACGAGTCTTCAGGGCAAAGATGCAGCGGTGAACCAGCTTTATTCACACCTCAAAGCCTTTGGAACAAAGCTGCAACTTTTACAAAGGCATCTGTCACAAACACCGCCCAATACCATTCATTTTTCAGCGTTGCAGGAAATAATGAACAGTTTTCCACAGGATGATATCAGTGTGCAAACTAGCAGGTATGCAGCAGACATCGTATCTCTTGCTGGGGAGTTTAGACGGCGCTTTCAAGATTTTGCAGCTATTGAAAAGGAGATCACCCTTTTCTCCTCTCCATTCTCTGTTGACCCCGACAATGCTCCAGATCAGCTGCAGCTCGAGCTCATTGACCTGCATTGTGACAGTGAGTTACGCAGTCGGCACCAACAGCTCTCTCTTGTGAAATTTTACAGCCAACTGGATAAGAGCCGTTTTAAAGAGATTCAAACATTGGCAAAGAAAATGCTGAGCTTGTTTGGCTCAACATATTTGTGTGAGAAGACATTCTCTGTTATGAACCTTAACAAGAATCGCATGCGGACAAGACTAAGTGACTCTCACTTGCGTGATATTTTGCGCATCAAAACCACAGCCTTTGAACCAGATCTAGCCTATCTGCTGCAGTCCAGATCTCAGTTTCACCCTTCACATTAGTGCAGCAAGATTTTTTTCAGTTGAAATGAATACATTGTAAAACCTCAGTTAAAGGGAACCTGTCATCAACTTTATGCTAATCTCACTGAGGGCAGCATAAATTAGTGACAGAAATGCTGATGTCAGCGGTGTGTCACTCATGAGCGAAAAGTAAGTGGTTGCTGAGAACCAGCATCATAATCATTGCAGCCCAGGCCTTGAAAAGAGTCAAATCTACCTGAGAAGAGTCCTGGTTATTCATAATCTCCTGCAGTCACCCATCTGCTGATGATTGGCAGTTCTCTCCTAGACAGAAAGGGAACTAGGTAGAAGCCTGTCAGTCATCAGCAGGTGGGCAGGAGAGCAGGAATCTATGACTAACCAGGACTCTTCTCAGGAGGCCAGGACGCTTTTCCAGGCCCAGTCTGCAATGATTGTGATGTTGGTTCTCGGCAACCACTTACTTTTAACTTATAAATGACAGACCGCTGAAATCTACTCACCTGTCTCTACTTTATTCTGCCTTTAGTATAGTATGGGCGGAATAAAGTTGATAACAGGTTCCCTTCAATGTCAGTTGGTCAATCAGTTATAAATATATTTGAACATATGAGTATACTTAGTGTTATTTTCCAGTTCACATTTTTGGAATTTAAAAGTTAACAGACAACCTTGTAATGTATTGTTTCCGACATATTTCTGCCTCCTGTTTTTTATATTGAAGGCAGAGTGATTTAACACCTGTTTAGATTTGTCATCCAAGTCACAAAATGAAAGGTATGCCGTTTGCAATAAAAATTGCATAAAATAGTTAATTTGCATGTAATTTTAATGGTTCAAAGAATGTTGGGCAAAATGGTCGGCCCTCGCACATGATCACTTTATCAAATCTGGCCCTCCTCGAAAAAAGTTTGGACACCCCTGCCTTATACTATATGGTTCTTTCTCTGTTCTCCCTTGGTTTGCTTGTAAGCCTTTAGGTATTCCATATACCCTTCAGGAGTATAATCCTCAGGCTTTGTTGAGGTTGTGTTTGCCTCTTCTACCTCTACCGGAGTATAGACGAATGTTTAGTGTACCCCTCTTTCAGACACATTTTTACATATGGTAAGAAGGGAGGGCACACACTGTAGACAACAGCAGAGACGCACTATTGCAGCGACCACGACGAGTGCCACTCCTAAAACATACCTTATTTGACCAAAGTCAGGTATCCAGCCAAAAAGCCAGTCTCACCATCCTTGGTCAACATCTTGTTTTATATGTTTTATCATCTCTTCTAATGGGCCTATTTTATCTTTTATTCCACGGGAGTGATCTGATAAATTGAAACAACACATCCTTGCGAACGCTGAGCATCCTATACCATGTTGAAGCAATAAATAGTCAATAGTTGCCCTATTCTGCAAGATAGCTTTTTAATATGATTGTATATCCAGCAGCATATCTTGCAGAATTACACTAGTGACATTTATTTGTTTTACCATAAAACAGACAAGTTTTGATATTGTCCTGTGGTTATATATGGCCAACCCTGGTACCCCTATCAAAGATATCCCCAAACTCATGTATTCTGATCTAGAGAGGAGATTCACATTATAATCACAATTTTCTGATAGCTGTAGGGAAGTGTCTCTCGTGTGTCGTGTCTGTATTGCTGGGAATAGTGGTATCATTGCTAATGTCAGCCTAGCTATTGTACAGGGTCCCTCTGTAATATTGGCTGGTATATATCTGTGACTAATATTTCCACAGGCCAATACCCATCCTGTTGGTAGAGGTACATGTTTGTCTAGGGATGGTACTGTTTTTGTAATATTACATTGCATATTTTTTCCTGATATCTATCTTTTTACAACTACCTAGATCTCTATCACAAATATTTGGCTTAGTCTTATTCTGCATTTTTGCTTGTATGCAGGGAGGCAATAGTGTCTCATCACAGATGAAATTATAACATATTTCTGCTGCTATAACAAGATCTGTAATTATTTCTATCATATTACTTTGCAGAGTCTCATATGTAGGACAGTCATAACAAGCATGATAAGGATTTACATATCCATATTTAACATCATGATCCTCCAAATCTGTGTCATTCCATTGGGAACGTAGGAGCCCCGTCCATACATCTACTGGGGGTGGGGACTGCTACCAGACATGTCTCCAAAATGTTAGAGAAGTGGTTCGGAGACAAAAATCTGTTAAGTTCAGAGTTTTGGCCAGGTACAGCCATAAGTTCTTCTTTGTCTTCCATAGATTGTCTTCCCCTCTGCATTCCGATTTCAGGTATGTCTGTCTGTTTCACAGCCGTGGGACAGTAAGTAGGAGACACAAAATTGCAATTAGGGCACTGCATCTCAGCCATCTCGAGGAATTTCCCGACTGCGTCATCTCGTTGGGGGTCAAGGCTGTCTGCCTCTGTTAGTACCTTCTTCGAGGTCAAGGCTGTCTGCCTCCGTTAATACCTCTGGGCCTCGTTGGAGATCAGGGCTGTCTGCCCCCGTTAGTACCTCTCGTCCTCCTTCAAGGCCAAGGCTGTCTGCCTCCGTTCCTGCCTCCTCTTTCTCTCACAAGCTTCACTCGGGTGGCGTGGATCCAAATTGGAGATTGTTCAGTCAGCACAGCTGTTCTGGTTACTGCAACCACGGTAGTAGGTGGGCCATATACAAAATCACTTTGAGCTCTTCCTTTCTTCAGTGTTTCGACCACCACCTCATCCCCCCACCCTGTATGGGTGGGTGGGTTCCTGTGGAAAAGAGGGAGACTTCAAGCAACTTTGTCCTGAGTTTTGTTAAGTACCTGTATCAATTTGGTGACATAGTCTTCCCTTATTAAATCAAGGTCTCCTTCCTGCACTATCATTGGGCCCAGGGGGTGGGGAAAGGCCTCCCCATGAGTATCTCAATGCTGTTTATGTCCTACTCCGTGGAAATGTGCTATTAAAATGGAAGCACTGTGTTAGGGGAATGCATAGCTTCCCCTCTTCGCAGACTAATCCCGTTTTAGGATTTTTCTGCAATACTGGATAACACCAGTCTTACTGTTCATGTTCAGTGGCATACCGCTGAAGATCAGTAAGCATTTGCAACATCTCGGGGGTTGGAGATGCCAGACATGGCATCTCCCAATGGTTACACAAACCTGTGGGGTTGCATTTGGCCACTCGTTTCGCCACCTTATCTACCAGAGCATTGCCCTGTG
This sequence comes from Bufo gargarizans, assembly GCF_014858855.1. Taxonomy (NCBI): domain Eukaryota; kingdom Metazoa; phylum Chordata; class Amphibia; order Anura; family Bufonidae; genus Bufo; species Bufo gargarizans. The sequence continues at coordinate 366,392,479 of NC_058083.1, read as the reverse complement.
AGACATGATCCTTACCATCTGCTGCCATGAATCCTCTCCTCTGCCAAATCATACCATGGTCCCACACTACCCTATCTGTGTACCTCAGTATAAATGGTGACAGGTCTATCAGTATGTAGAATACATGCCCTAGTGAGTGCAATGAGCTCAGCTGCCTGCTGTGTTGTGTGGATGTCCTTGAGTAGGCCTACAACATCATGAGTGGTATGCAAAATGGTGTAATGTTACATTGTGAAAGGAGTTGCCAATTCTACCATAATAGCACAGGCTGCAAGAGAACACAGTCATGCCGGCATCCCTTGAACAGGGGTGGCCATTACCTTTGAGAAAAAAATACACAAGGACGCAACTTGCCTCCGTGTTCTTGTGTCAGTACCCCCGCCATGGTTTTACAATTTTGGCGTGCAAACATGTGCAAGGGCATATTATAGTCAGGGAGGTTCAGTCCTGGACTCGACATGAGTAAACATTTCAGATAATCAAATGCATTGTACATTTCAGAAGACCATTTGATCAAATCTGGATTTTCATCCAGAGAGGCTTGCCTCAAAACATTGTCCTAGTAGGAGCAATCAGGAATCCATTGTCTACAGTAGTTTATCATCCCAAGGAAAGATAACATTTCTTTCTTGGTGTGCGGGGTGACCAGACCCGAAATAGACTGGACTCTTTCTGCGCTGATTCTCCTTTCACCTTTCGTGAGGACAAAGCCCAAGTATTCAACCTAGATTTTACACCATTGCATTTTCTTAAGTGTCACTTTGTGACCACATCCTGACAACCATTTTAACAGTGATAAACCATCCTGAATGCTGGCCTCTGCTAACATGCTACACAGTAACAAATCATCGACATATTGCAGCAGCACAGAACCTTGGGGGGGGAGGGGGGTTGGGGGGGGTACCATGGTTTTAACGTGGCTTGGAGGACTATGCTGTACACTACAGGTGAATCAGCATATCCCTGGGGCATTCTGCACCAGGTCAGTTGACGTCTGTCAAAGGAAAAAACTAAAAGTAGTCTGGTTATCTTATCAACTGGGATAGAAAAGAATGTATTTTTCAGATCTATCACACTGAACCAAACAGCATCTGCTGGAATGGCAGATAATAATTGAGTGACATCAGGGGCTGTTAGGCACAATGATGTTGTTGATGGCCCTTAAATCCTGTACAAAGCGGGTAGTACCATCTGCCTTTGTCACTGGATTCACGGGAGTGCTGTAGGGTGAAATCACCTCTTCCAGGATTCCCTTTTGTAGGAATTCTCCTATCATTGGCCTAAGTCCACCAAGTTTCTCTTTTGACAATGGGTATTGTTTCTGGTATACAAGTGTACTGAGATGACACCAGGTTTCACAGTAGCTGTGTAAAGTGTGCAATCTATGAATCCTGTGTCATATTCATTTGAAGACCATAATGCAGGGTTAATGTTATTATGTTCTGGGTGGTCCTGTATGTTTGCAAGAATCAGTGGCACCGGTGTAGAGATTGGAATGAGACCTAAGTGTACAAACCGGATTCCAAAAAAGTTGGGACACTATACAAATCGTGAATAAAAACTGAATGCAATGATGTGGAGGCGCCAACTTCTAATATTTTATTCAGAATAGAACATAAATCACGGAACAAAAGTTTAAACTGAGAAAATGTACCATTTTAAAAGGGAAAAATATGTTGAATCAGAATTTCATGGTGTCAACAAATCCCCAAAAAGTTGGGACAAGGCCATTTTCACCACTGTGTGGCATCTCCCCTTCTTCTTACAACACTCAACAGACATCTGGGGACCGAGGAGACCAGTTTCTCAAGTTTAGAAATAGGAATGCTCTCCCATTCTTGTCTAATACAGGCCTCTAACTGTTCAATAGTCTTGGGCCTTCTTTGTTGCACCTTCCTCTTTATGATGCGCCAAATGTTCTCTATAGGTGAAAGATCTGGACTGCAGACCTGCCATTTCAGTACCCGGATCCTTCTCCTATGCAGCCATGATGTTGTGATTGATGCAGAATGTGGTCTGGCATTATCTTGTTGAAAAATGCAGGGTCTTCCCTGAAAGAAGTAAACTATGTGTACTGATAAAGGAGGTCAAACCGATGTGAGTCAAGCACTCCAGATTACCAAGGGTAAAGACATTGTACATAAAGTGGGTAATCTAAAATATAACATTTAATGATAATGCGGATAAAATATTTTCCAAGATAAAGTGTGCATACGACAAACCTTGGGATAGAAAATATATGGACCCAGGGATCACCTAGGTATCTATCCCAAATGAAATAACAAAAGATACAAAAAATACACTAGAGTAGTGCACGGCGGCACCAGTAACCATTTGTCCTACCGGTACCGCGGGACAGGATGTGGATCGTTCTCCGCCGACAAGCCTCCGATTGAGGTTTCTTCAATTCAATGAAAAAATTAAAGGTCAGGCAGTGATGCACATGTGTGCAGGGTCCCTGTCTAGGCCCTATGGCTGACTGACAAATGTATCCCTGATACTAGATATCGGTAGCAGCCTCACCACAGGGCACTCGTCCTAACAAGGACGACCCCGTCCGGATCCTGTCCCTTACAAGTAATAAACTGTATGTCCCTAAAGGAAAAAAGAACTCCCTACACGCATGTTTCACTGCCTAAAAAAACAAATTAAAGGCAATTCATCAGGGGAGATGAGGGAAGATATACTAGGGATAGGTATAAGATAGACCCTTAATCCCTAGAGACCAGTCTGACTAGATGCGCCAGCCAGTCATGGGGGTATAACCAGATAGTGGAAACCTCCTGGGGCGGTCTCTATAGATAAAGAGACTATGGTACATGCAGCAGTATAATACTGAAAGAACTGCACATGGGACGCCAACCTTTGTGGCATTCCCACCATATTTAAATAGGTACCTTGCTGCCGCCTCCGCCGCCCACGTTGTAGCGAGGCCAATGGGCGCACTCGCACGTCAGCGCCGCGCATGCGCCCATTGCCGAGACGGGAGCGAGGCCTGGATTACCCACTTTATGTACAATGTCTTTACCCTTGGTAATCTGGAGTGCTTGACTCACATCGGTTTGACCTCCTTTATCAGTACACATAGTTTACTTATTTCAAATATTGGTATGGCAGGATTTCTGGACACTGGCATAAACACAGATACATGGTTAGAGGAGGCTAAGGAGGTCTTTTCAGATAGATCGTACCTACAGAAAAAGTGCATACCCTCCTTCAAGGTTGCTTTTAAGGAGCTCAACCGTCTTTACAAAGAACATCTATCAAGTTGGTGGGAGGTACAGAGCCTCGATAACTACATCAAAAACGGTATTGTACCCCGGGGGCTCCGTATCTCTGTCACTCCTGTGTACAGGCAGAGAAGCCCGGGGTTTAATACCCGCTGGGAACAACTTGCTACTAAAAGCTCACTCCAGCTGATGACTTTGTTATTGGAGGAGGAGAGAATCAACCTCAGCACCCTCGCTGAGAAATTAAAAGCTCAAGTTGAGGTTACTAAAACTTTTTCAGGTGAGCCAGACTTTCTCAACAAAGAAAAACAGCTTCAGACTACCGTTGAGAAGTATCAATACTATCTGCGTGAACGTAAGCACAGACAATTCAATAAAGACTTGGCTGAGTTTAAAGATAACAAAGCTTATTTGGTTCTGAGGGAGGTGCCACCTATCAAAGAAATCACTTCTGAGGTTTCCACCACAGAAACAGAACTGTCTGATAGTGACAGAGAATCAGGTGGTAACCCCAGCAGAAACAAACAAAAGTTTAATAAAAAGGGGAGAGGCAGAGGCAAAGGTAGAGGTTCTACCGGAACAAATCGTGGTGGTTTTTTAGACCAGGGTGTCAACTACCACCTGAGGAACCGTCCAAACAACCGAGACCAGTTGGCCCAGAGATAATCAATTTGTCTAACCGCACCCTCTCAAAAAGTGAAATGGCGGTGTTATCTAAAGGACTCTCGTTTGTCCCAACTCGCCAACATGATACGTTCACATTGGTTAAAGATCTACATCTGTTTATACGCAAGCTCCGTTGGCACAAACAATTTAAAATAATGGATAGGAAGAAAAGTCAACTTTTAGGAATACCTACAGAACTATTGCAAGATGTAGAATTACTGCACAGTCTGTCAACGGATACACATACTTTTGAGGGACTTGGCCCATTTACTCCTTTACGGAATAAAAGTAATAAAATGCCACCAGCAGGTGACATATCATGTCTGGACGTCTTTTTACAACTAGTCACCGCAGATATTATGGAACTTCAGAAAACACACAGATCCAACAACTGTTCCCTAGAGGAACAGAGGGCCATCAAATCCCTGAGAGAGGACGCTACTATAGTTATAAAACCGTCTGACAAAGGCGGAAATACCGTAATCATGAATAGACATAGTTACCAGTCCATGTGTGAACAGATTCTGAAAGACAAGACCAGTTATCAAATATTGACTTCCAATCCCACTGCCCCATATTTGGTAGAGCTAAGGGATATCCTGTCTGCGGCTAAGACTGATGGGCTCATCTCTCAGGAAGAATTTGAGTTTATGTATCCTCGGCACCCAGTGGCGGCCACGTTCTACAGCCTCCCCAAAGTCCATAAAGGACTAAAACCACTTAAAGGGAGACAGATCGTGGCCGGCATTGGGAGCATAGGACAAAACATAGGGGTCTACATAGATCAGATACTGATGCCCTTCGTTATTGCCCTTCCGTCCTTTACCCGCGATACTATGGACCTACTGAAGCGGGTGGACGGAGTATGTATTGACAACCACTCTTGCCTCGCTAGTGTGGATGTTGAGGCTCTGTACTCCTCAATACCACACGAGGAGGGTATAAGGGCAGTTGGCTATTACTTGAGTATGCGGGGACAGCAGTTTGCAGCTCATAACGAGCTGGTCCTACAGCTGCTCAAGTTTCTACTAACACACAACTTCTTCATGTTTGACGGTCGCCTCTACCACCAGCTCAGGGGCACGGCGATGGGATGTTCCTGTGCGCCGTCTTATGCAAACCTGCTCCTGGGCTGGTGGGAGGCTACTACCGTCTTTGGAGAGGGGGAGTCGATGACCGGGCCCATTTCCCTGTGGGCCCGGTACATCGACGATATCCTCATAATTTGGAATGCTAGCCATACAGCGTTCAAGCTTTTTGTGGAATTCCTCAACAATAACTCTATTGGTCTTCGTTTTACGTATGAGATTAGTAGTGAAACACTACCCTTTCTGGATGTTTGCATATCCAAGAAATGTGGGGGGGAGCTCTCAACAAGCATTTATCGCAAAACGACAGCGACCAACTCAGTCCTCCACTGGCAGAGCAGCCACCCGATGCCTTTAAAGCGGGGTATCCCCTATGGGCAGTACCTGCGCTTGCGGAGGAACTGCTCAGAGGAACAAGAATTTAAACTACAGGCGGCTGACCTTAGACAAAGATTCCTGGCCAGGGGCTATCCTGACTGCGTTTTAAGGAAGGCTTTTCAGAGAGCAGCCCACATCCAGAGAGACACACTTTTAGTCCCCAGAAAAAAGCAGGAAATGGACAAAAAGATAAGGTTCATAACCACATTTGATGGCTCAGCAAATAAATCAAGAGAGATCCTAAATCGCCATTGGCCCATTCTCCTGATGGACCCTGACGTGAGTGATGTGCTATTTGATTACCCACAGGTGACATATAGGCGGGGCAAGAGCCTCAAGGACTTGTTGGTACATAGCCACCTTCTACCACCCGCTGCCCCTGACACCTGGCTCAGCCGACGGCCTGTGGGCAGTTTCAGGTGCAGCGGCTGTGTGGCCTGTAACAGCATCGCTACAGGAAAGACTTTTTACAGTACTAATCTCAGGCGTACTTTTGACATTAGGGATTTCATTTCTTGCAGAACGGTAGGCGTAATATACAAAATCACGTGTATCTGTGAAAAAGAGTATATTGGCAAAACCAAACGAGAGTTACGTAGGCGGATAGGAGAGCATCTCCTTGACATAGATAAACGACGAGATACGGCTGTTGCCCGTCATGTGTGTGACTTCCACCAAGGTGATCCGCGTGCCATCAAAGTCAATGGTATTGAAGCAGTCGCCCCCCCCAAACGTGGAGGCGATTGGGACAAGATCCTTCTACAGCGTGAAGCTCGATGGATCTTTCTTCTACGGACAGTCACACCAACGGGCTTAAACGAACAGTTAAATTACAGCTGTTTTCTGTGACGGATCCATCTATGCCCCTACCTACGTATAGGCACAGACCCTGTCAGTAGTGTTTCCCACTATTTAATTATTTTTGACTTTTCTTATATTTAATAATATTACTCCTTCCATTCTTATGTGTCAATAATATATCTACTTGTCCCAATATCACTGTGTTGGTTTTTGGCAATGTCCAGAGATTTTATCCTAGTCCTCATCATGCTAGTAGCCTAAATACTGCATCTTACTGATGGTCCGATTCTGGTCCAATATGCTGTAACGGTGAGGGTGAGTTCCGATCGCCCTACCACCTTGCAGCATTAATAGACAACTGATATCAGCTTCTGTCTATAGTACTGCCATTAATTTAGCTGGTAGTCGCGGCATCGTATGAACAAACGATGCCGCGCAGGAAGTAGCCGGCATTCAGGGCACTTCCGTGCGCTCCAGGCCTCGCTCCCGTCTCGGCAATGGGCGCATGCGCGGTGCGAGCGTGCGAGTGCGCCCATTGGCCTCGCTACAACGTGGGCGGCGGAGGCGGCAGCAAGGTACCTATTTAAATATGGTGGGAATGCCACAAAGGTTGGCGTCCCATGTGCAGTTCTTTCAGTATTATACTGCTGCATGTACCATAGTCTCTTTATCTATAGAGACCGCCCCAGGAGGTTTCCACTATCTGGTTATACCCCCATGACTGGCTGGCGCATCTAGTCAGACTGGTCTCTAGGGATTAAGGGTCTATCTTATACCTATCCCTAGTATATCTTCCCTCATCTCCCCTGATGAATTGCCTTTAATTTGTTTTTTTAGGCAGTGAAACATGCGTGTAGGGAGTTCTTTTTTCCTTTAGGGACATACAGTTTATTACTTGTAAGGGACAGGATCCGGACGGGGTCGTCCTTGTTAGGACGAGTGCCCTGTGGTGAGGCTGCTACCGATATCTAGTATCAGGGATACATTTGTCAGTCAGCCATAGGGCCTAGACAGGGACCCTGCACACATGTGCATCACTGCCTGACCTTTAATTTTTTCATTGAATTGAAGAAACCTCAATCGGAGGCTCGTCGGCGGAGAACGATCCACATCCTGTCCCGCGGTACCGGTAGGACAAATGGTTACTGGTGCCGCCGTGCACTACTCTAGTGTATTTTTTGTATCTTTTGTTATTTCATTTGGGATAGATACCTAGGTGATCCCTGGGTCCATATATTTTCTATCCCAAGGTTTGTCGTATGCACACTTTATCTTGAAAAATATTTTATCAGCATTATCATTAAATGTTATATTTTAGATTACCCACTTTATGTACAATGTCTTCCCTGAAAGAGATGACGTCTGGATGGGAGCATATGTTGTTCCAGAACCTGAATATATTTTTCTGCATTGATGGTGTCTTTCCAGACATGCAAGCTGCCCATGCCACACGCACTCATACAACCCCATACCATCAGAGATGCAGGCTTCTGAACTGAGCGTTGATAACAACTTGGGTTGTCCTTGTCCTCTTTGGTCCGGATGACATGGCGTCCCAGATTTCCAAAAAGAACTTTGAATCATGACTCGTCTGACCACAGAACAGTCTTACATTTTGCCACACTCCATTTTAAATGATCCCTGGCCCAGTGAAAATGGTTTCTGGAAGTATTCCTGAGCCCATTCTGTGATTTCCTTTACAGTAGCATTCCTGTTTGTGGTGCAGTGTCATTTAAGGGCCCGGAGATCACGGGCATCCAGTATGGTTTTACGGCCTTGACCCTTACGCACAGAGATTGTTCCAGATTCTCTGAATCTTCGGATGATGTTATGCACAGTTGATGATGATAGATGCAAAGTCTTAGCAATTTTTCGCTGGGTAACACCTTTCTGATATTGCTCCACTATCTTTCTGCTCAACATTGTGGGAATTGGTGATCCTCTACCCATCTTGGCTTCTGAGAGACACTGCCACTCTGAGAAGCTCTTTTTATACCCAATCAAGTTGCCAATTGACCTAATTAGTGTTAATTGGTCTTCCAGCTCTTCGTTATGCTCAAATTTACTTTTTCCAGCCTCTTATTGCTACTTGTCCCAACTTTTTTGGGATTTGTTGATACCGTGAAAATTTGAATCAACGTATTTTTCCTTTTAAAATGATCCATTTACTCTGATTAAACGTTTGATCTGTCATCTACGTTCTATTACAAATAAAATATTGACATTTGCCATCTCTACATCATTGCATTCAGTTTTTATTCACAATTTGTTTAGTGTCCCAACTTTTTGGGAATCCGGTTTGTACTCTTATGCCCTGATTCTTTGCTGATACCTGCAAGTCAAGCTTAGTGAACAAATCTCTCCCTAACAGGCTTACTGGGCAATCTAGTTTAATGCTAAATACATGATCTGTGATGTATTCCCTGTCCATGGTCTCGAGTGGTAGTGAGTCAGTTTTGAAAGGTTTTGTCAAAACCCCATTAATTCACATGGAAGACTCAGATTCTCCTTCCTCCCACTCTTAAGTCCACCCCTTTTAGTCGGACGCTGTGGTCCTCCTTCTGTCTGTCATTAGTGTCCCAGCTGCCCATGAGAACAGAGCTCTGATGTTAAGCACAATACTTAACATGTAACACATAACTTCAAACATTGAAACAAACAGATCTGACGATACAGACATAAACACACAAAGGTCCCATAAAAACTTTTCATTGACTTCAATAAAAAAAAATGTACAGCTTGATCAATGCTGTTGGCACCAATAAAAACCAAAAACTTCCAAGAAAATAAAATAAAATTCTCAATGCGCATATTATATGAAAACAAATACCGTACTCCATACACATTCACATTTTCATGTACTCATTTTCACCAACAGCTCATAACCTCGCCCTCATACATAAAAACTGAATTGCATACACAGCTCTGCTAAAACATCTCTCAGTCTTCACACATTTTTAACTCCAACGCAAAGCCACACCTAGTCACATTCCACTGAATCATGTATCTTCCAACCCATTCACACAATTTGTTTGTTTCATTCCAAAACTTGGAGCACACACAAACACAGCTTTCCTGGAAACAGATATCCACACCACACCCATTGCTAATGGTCTGTCACTGTTTGTGCTGCATTTGCCAAGGTCTTCTGGTCTTCACTCTGTGATTAATCAACTCTTATAAGAAGACAATATACATGTTATAATCATACAGTAATTTTGTTAAACCCAAATCATCTTTATATGCCATGTGGTTTTAGGTTAGTGTTGCACACATCATCACTTACGCTATATAATTCCCTTCCCCCAGTTCCTTTGCCTTCATCTCTTATCTCATGAATGTTTCTTTGTTTCAAGTGAATCCGTCCATCACAGAACGTTCAACTTAAATATTTTTCAACTCTTAGGCTACTTTCACACTAGCGTTCGATCGGATCCGTTCTGAACGGATCCGCTCATATTAATGCAGACGGTGGCTCCGTTCAGAACGGATCCGTCTGCATTATATTGGCAAAAAATGGCTAAGTGTGAAATTAGCCTGAGCGGATCCGTCCAGACTTTTACATTGAAAGTCAATGGGGGACGGATCCGCTTGAAGATTGAGCCATATTGTGGCATCTTCAAACGGATCCGTCCCCATTGACTTACATTGTAAGTCTGGACGGATCCGCACGCCTCCGCACGGCCAGGCGGACACCCGAACGCTGCAAGCAGCGTTCAGGTGTCCGCCTGCTGAGCGGAGCGGAGGCTGAACGCCGCCAGACTGATGCAGTCTGAGCGGATCCGCATCCATTCAGACTGCATCAGGGCTGGACGGAAGCATTCGGGTCCGCGCGTGAGCCCTTCAAACGGAGCTCACGAGCGGACAGCCGAACGCTAGTGTGAAACTAGCCTTACAGATACTGCACCAAACAATACTTATAGCTATTTCTAATGCTAGGGCTATGGATCGTCCCTATTTAAACACACACATATCATTAGGGCAGCAAAACTTAACCAGTTAATTTCTGAACATTTAACACAAGCCCTTTTTGATTGCAGACACTGGGGCACTTTCTTTCTTGCTAGTGCCATTAATTAACTTCCTGACACTGCTCTATTTTCTCACTCACCAGAGCCCCCCCTTCACCATCAACGGAGTTGTGATGTACATAGTCTGTAAGCTCTAACTTCACAGATTCTTACAGATTTTCATCCCTGTTGCCAGCCGGGCAACCTGTTGTCCGGGGCCACACTTTCTCTATAACATTGTTTCACATTTTAACTGTCAATTCTCCATTAATCACATCCTGCCAAATTGTCTACCCATGGGTTAACTAGGAAGTAATTTGTGGGACTAGACCATGCAACATAAAGTTTACATGTTGGCAGTGATGGAAACAGAATGATTTCACAGTGGGATGTGACCGTACACTTACCACCCGGTCAACATCTCACACAGACAGATAATCTTATCACTTCTAAAATACTTATACTATATATACATAAGAGTTAATACAAGCTTGTAATCTTCGGTTCCCTGAACAGAATTTCTTTATGCCTCATTCACACGTCAGTGTTCGGTCAGTGATTTCCATCAGTGATTCGTGACCCAAAACCAGGTCCGGCTCTAAACACAGAACAGGAGCAGATCTTTCCCTTATACATTATGTCTGTTGAGGCTTCTCTTCTGGTTTTGGCTCACAAATCACTGATGGAAATCACTGACCAAACACTGAAGTGTGAACGAGGCCTTATAGTGCACTATATTTATCTCTAGTGATATGGACTCCCTGAGCCTCTTATAATCAACTTAGCTCCCTGAGCTATTGCCTGTGTCCCTGGACACAGCAACCTACCGAAATCATAAATAGATGGTTCAACTTACTTGGGTCGAGACGTGGTTAGTGCCAAGACAAGAATTGATGTCTTTCACAGCAGACCCGAGGATCACCCTCGTGATCCCGGACATGAGCCCCCAAAGCTGTAAGGCAATTTGGACTCTTTGCCTATAGTGTCCCTGACACCAGACCTCTGTGATCAGCTTGGATTAAGCCTTTTCTGGTACCAGGAGTGTGAATCAGATTGAACATCAATCACGTGTCTAGTTCTAATTCACTCTATTTATTCATTGCTTGCAAACACTTAATATAGGGGAGGGTTGACCTCCCTTTACATCCAATCATATGTTAGCATTTGTTTTAACCTATAGCATGAATAGACATGAGCTCTGCATTTACAGAATAGATAACTCATAGTAACAACAGTTAACCATTCAGGTATAAACACGTGGGCTAGTATGCATTAAGTGAGAATGACCTTGTAAAGTAAGACTGTTTAAACAAAGGCATGTATGGGCGTCTTCTAAACTGGACAGGACGTTTCTCAAATATTACAGAGGGGGGTGGGGGGGGGGGGAGAAGGGGAATCTTGGAACAGTGCACTGGCCAGATGTAATCGTAATACACATTGCTGAAACAGACATAATGGAGTTACATATGTCCCTTCACCCCCACACACAGTGCCTGCCAGCGAGTGCCCTCATACACAGTGCCTGCCAGCGAGTGCCCCATACACAGTGCTTTCCAGATGCTCCCACACACAGTGCCTGCCAGGAAGTGCCCCCATACACAGTGCCTGCCTCTATACACAGTGCCTGCCAGGGAGTGCCCATGTACATTGTCTGTTGAATACTTCCATGGGCAGTGTCTGCCTGAGATGTCTGCCTGAGAGTGTCATAATCTCAGTGCCAGTCAGTAAGCCCCTCTGCTTGCTATGGATTCCACCCATATGGCTGGCTCCATTTACTGATTCCTATGACAGCCATGTGTTTTCCTCCTCAGACTAGACATCCGTGTGGAGGAGGATTAAAGAGCCCACCCAGTATCGCTGTCCACAAAGCACACCACAAGAGGGCGCCCGAGACCACCAACCCATTCGCCTTTCCTGCCTGTACCTTTCTTGCTGGGAGCCTCTGAGACGCTCGGCGACGTCACTCATGTGGAGGCTGGCTCGATGATTGGCTGCGCTCCGAAGCGGGGCGTGACAGGAAGGAGGAAGTACTGTCCTATTTGTGAGTCTCTGAGTTGAACGTCCGGAGTTGTCGCTGCTCTGGGTCACGTGACTTCTGTTGGTAGTACTTGTATGGAGCAGTGTGACAGGTAAGCCCCAGCTTCTGGTTTGCATAGAGACGTCATTACAGGATCTGATGTGTATTTTATGTCAGTGGTGTATGTGGTCAAAGCCAGCTGCAGGTGGTTGCTAGGAGTTGTAGTTTTACAGGTTGAAAACCAGTGTATTAACTTCTGTTCAGGCTTGATAGAATCGACCTTCCGATCGTGGATTTAACGTCCTATTGTTCAAAACCTTCCGTTTTAATGCTGTTTCCGTATAGCATTAAAATGTATTGGCTCTGTGTAGGCAAAATTGGTATTGCCTGAAAGTGAATTACTACTGTATCTGTATATTTTAAAACGGTTTAAAATAGAAATCCGAGGTACCACTTTGGATTTCTATTTTAAATTGTTTTTAAAGAGGCAGATAGGAATATCGTAGTAGTTCACCCAAGTCTCGCGCAACTTCGGGCGATATGAAGTTTGGCTACGCAGATCAATACATTTTAAAGGGAACCTGTCACCGGGATTTTGAGTATAGAGCTGAGGACATGAGTTGCTAGATGGCCGCTAGCACATCCGCAATCCCCAATCCCCATAGCTCTGTGTGCTTTTATTGTTTAAAAATAACGATTTGATAGATATGCAAATTAACCTGAGATGAGTCCTGTATGTGAGAGGAGTCAGGGACAGGACTCATCTCTGGTTAATTTGCATATGGATCAAATCAGGTTTTTTTTTACACAATAAAAGCACACAGAGCTATTTGGACTGGGTTTTGCGGATGTGCTAGCGGCCATCTAGCAACCCATGTACTCAGCTCTATACACAAAATCCCGGTGACAGGTTCCCTTTAATATGAAATCAAATCAATATGTATGAAATCAACCTTAAATATAAAAGTTTTGAACAAATTGACTTTGGATCTATGATCAGAAGCTCAATTCGCTCAAGCCTACTTCTGTTCCACAATGTAACCAGTTATAGTAGAAGTGTATATACAGTGCCATGGGAAAGTCTTCAGACCCTTTCACGTCCTTCACATTTTGTAATATTGTGGCCTTGTGCTAAATTTAAAAAGTTCATGTTCTGCACTGAATACTCCATAATGACAAAGTGAAGTCAGAATGTAAGAAATCTTCGTTAATATATTGAAGAGATATAAAACTAAAATTTTTAACCCCTGGAAGGTATATCAGACGCTGTTTTGTTAACAGCGTCTGATATACTTGCTACCTGGTCCTCTGGTGGTCCCTTTTGCTTGGATCGACCACCAGAGGACACAGGCAGCTCTGTAATAAGTAGCACCAAGCACCACACTACACCCCCCCCCCCCCCCCCGTTACTTATTAACCCCTGATCACCCCCCTGTCATTGATCACCCCCCTGTAAGGCTCCATTCAGACGTCCGTATGTGTTTTGCGGAACCGTGGATCTGCGGATTCCGCAAAACACGGACAATGGCAATGTGCTTTCCACATTTTGCGGATCCGCACATTGCCAGAACTATATAGAAAATGCCTTTTCTTGTCCGCAATTGCGGACAAGAATAGGACATGTTCTATAGGCTCTACAAAAAACGCAGTGTTCGCCTGATCAGACCTGATCTTGTGCGCACACTTGCGTTCATTCCGTCCCACCGCAGTGACAGTTTTTTTTCTGATCACTGCAAAATCGCTGCGGCGCTATAAAGATCACTTTTGAGGGGCATGGCGAGTTCATAGAAGATTATATTTTTTTGGGCACAAGTCAGCAGAATTTATTTTTTATTTTTTCTTACAAAGTCTCATATTCCACTAACTTGTGACAAAAAATTTAATCTCACATGAACTCACCATACTAGCGGAAAATGTTTTTTTTTTTTTTTCTCTTACAAAATCATTTTCCGCTAACTTGTGCCCCAAAAAAAAATATTGTAGGAACTCGCCATGCCCCTCACGGAATACCTTGGGGTGTCTTCTTTCCAAAATGGGGTCACTTGTGGGGTATTTATACTGCCCTGGCATTTGGGGTATGGTGAGTTCATGTAAAATTTGTATTTTTTGTCACAAGTTAGTGGAATATGAGACTTTGTAAGAAAAAAATAAAAGAAAAAAATCATTTTCCGCTAACTTGTGACAAAAATTAAAAACTTCCATGAACTCACTATGCCCATCAGCGAATACCTTAGGGTGTCTACTTTCAGAAATGGGGTTATTTGTGGGGTGTTTCTACTGTCTGGGCATTGTAGAACCTCAGGAAACATGACAGGTGCTCAGAAAGTCAAAGTGCGTAAGTTCACATTTTTGCACCATAGTTTGTAAACGCTATAACTTTTACCCAAACCAATAAATATACACTTATTGAATTTTTTTAATCAAAGACATGTAGAACAATAAATTTAGAGAAATGTATATAGAAATGTTTTAATGGAAAAATGTTACAACAGAAAGTGAAAAATTTCGGTCAATTTCGATTAATATAAAAAAAAGTAAAAATGTCGGCAGCAATGAAATACCACCAAATGAAAGCTCTATTAGTGAGAAGAAAATGAGGTACAATTCATTTGGGTGGTAAGTTGTATGACCGAGCAATAAACCGTGAAAGTAGTGTAGTGCAGAATTGTAAAAAGTGGTCTGGTCCTTAAGGGGTCAAAATTGGTTATACCAACGCACAACGTAGTGTGTGGCGGTATAAAATCACACCCAAATATTACTGAATTATTTATGTGAATGAGGATTGTTAAAATATAACATTTAATAGGTCATTTAAAATAGAAAATTACTAATGGGTGAAAAACAACGATTATTACAACAATAATTACATGAACCTCCACAGACAAACAAGAATGAGGCTACTTTCACACTAGCGTTCATAGGTCCGTTCGTGAGCTCCGTTTGAAGGAGCTCACGAGCGGACCCGAACGCCTCCGCCCAGCCCTGATGCAGTCTGAATGGAGCGGATCCGCTCAGACTGCATCAGTCTGGCGGCGTTCAGCCTCCGCTCCGTTCGCCTCCGCACGGACAGGCGGACAGCTGAACGCTGCTTGCAGCGTTCAGCTGTCCGCCTGGCCGTGCGGAGGCGAGCGGATCCGTTCAGACTTACAATGTAAGTCAATGGGAACGGATCCGCTTGAAGATGTCACCATATGGCTCAATCTTCAAGCGGATCTGTCCCCCATTGACTTTACATTGAAAGTCTGAACGGATCCGCTCAGGCTACTTTCACACTTAGAATTGTTTCTAAGTTATTAATGCAGACGGATCCGTACTGAACGGAGCCTCCGTCTGCATTAATATGATCGGATCCGTTCAGAACGGATCCGATCGAACGCTAGTGTGAAAGTAGCCTGACATATACCTCTACGGATAGTGTCTCACGTTGGGATAAGTAAATGGTTTGATCTTACCACGTTTGGTGGATGCCACGGCCTGTGGAGGGTGGTTCAAGTATTCGATGATTACCAGAATCTGCGTGACCTGGGTGCTGATGTCTAAGGCAGTGTGAGTACTCCTGTATAGCCCTATTGTGTCTTTCCTGCCTACAAGTGGGCTGGGAGCTAAATAAACACCTGCCTAGCACACATGGAGCCCCTGCCCCGACAGGGGCGACCCCATACCGAACCTTGCCCTCAGTAGGGGCCTAATCCTATTAATACCCTAATTGCACAGCCCTACATGCCATGTTTCGGTCTCAATGTCCAGACCTCATCAGGGGACTTCAACGATGTATTCAAGGGTAACTAGAAACAAATTACAGATATATACTAATTATAGATCACTAAATACCATCTCTAAATAGGTGTATTAAAGACTCAGATTACTTACTGAAAGAAGAAGGTAATGTTTAGCCTTGTACTTCCACTCTGGATATTCAGTGTCCCGTGTAAGCTGTCTGTCTCACCCAAAAATGGTCATCTGGGTGAGTAATTGTTGGTTGCTGTCCACCTCTTAATATACCCCACCTCCCGGTACATGCACCCCCCCCCCCCCCCCCCCCCCCCCGATTACCCGTCTCACCTGTCCGCAACGGCCACACTATCTGGAATAGCCTGTGGAATGCACGCCGCTCGCGTGCGTTCCACCGGACCAGAAGCTGGCATTACATGGTGCGGGCTCACCGGAAGTGAGGTCAGGGCCTGCGTCTGAGCGTCACCAGTTGCTTGGCAACTGCCCAGCTCACGTCAGCAAGGCCCATACGCTGCAATTGATAACTTGCCTGCTATTTTAGTATTGCTCAATCAGAAGTATTAATAGAACTAGGATATTAATCTGACAGGATGACCAAGCACAAGCCTCTATCCCGGTATAATGGCGCAGACAAAAATCCAGGGTAAACTATGTTTTACTGGCAGTGCTATGCTAATGATTCCTATTAAAAATAACCTATACCTACCCTACGCTTGGTGTGCACGTGGATTAACCCTACAGAGCAGGAGGTATACTATATTATGACAGCTCTGCAGTCATATGAAGCATCTATAATTTTCTTGCTCGTTTAGACCGGAGGGGTGGACAGTTTTCAGGTAGAAGATCCATTTAGCTTCACATTGGAGGATCCTCCTGTCCACATCCCCCCCCGTCTAATTCCCGGCTTAATTCTTTCAATTCCCGTGAAGGAGAGGCAGTCAGGCTTTCTGTCATGTTCAGTATTTACATGTCGTGACACAGGTGTGTCTCTCCGATTTTTAACGTCGCCAACATGCTCTCCTATCCTCCTCACTTCTCTGATTGTCTTACCAATATATTCTAATCCACAAATGCATGTGATTTTATAGATTACTCCTATGCTTTTGCAATTGATGAAATCTTGTATTGTATAAATTTTGCCGGTGTTGTTACTCCTAAATATTTTTGTCTTGGTCATAAAGGGGCACGCCACGCAACCTCCTCATTTAAAGTTGCCACCGATGCCTCTTTCAAGCCATGTTTTCTTTTGGGCCATTGGTGTATAGTGGCTATGCACCATAAGATCACAAATACTTCTGCCACGCCTATAGGTGATGCTGGGGTGCTCCTTTATGACCTTACAAATGTCTTGGTCCATCCGTAAAACGTGCCAATGTTTAGAGATGATTTCTCTAATAGCGGAGGAACATCCATTGTATGTACTTATGAGGCGGATCTCCCTATTTTCATTACCGCCAGTAGCTGGAGGGGCCTCCTTCCGGGGGGTAAGTAATGACACTCTATCCCTGTTCAGTGCCATTTGATACGCTGGTGTTAATACACCTGCCGGGTAACCCCGATCCCAAAAACAAGTTTTTAGGTCTGCAGCTTGTTTGATGAAATTGGAACGTCTGGAACAGTTCCTCCTTAATCGCAGGTATTGACCCCACGGTATTCCCTTCCTGAGGGGGTAGGGATGGCTACTTTCCCACCTCAGGAGGGAATTGGTGGAGGTTGGTTTCCGGTAGATGGAGGTCTCCAGATGACCGCTTTGGTCGATCCCGACAACAAGTCTCCTCTAGCTCTGTCGGGGTGAATGGGGACAGTTGCTGGACCGCCATTTTCAAGTCTCTCCAAAGATGTTCCCTTCGGTCCAGGGCTGGGGCTGGGTCACTCTAGGACATACAGGGTGCCTACACACGCGGCAGCTTTTGTGGCAGAAAATTCCATGACTGAAAATCAGTTCCATTTACCTGAATGAGGCTTGCAGAAATCTACGTGCTTGCTCCCCCATTATAATAAATTGAACTGATTTTCAGTTGCAGAAAATTCTACCACAGAATCCAAAGCATATGACGGCCCCCTCACAGTGTTGTCCCTAAGCTGCTCCTGTGGTGTCCTGGCTGTGTGCTTAGGTTCATTTGGGGAAATTTAATCAAAACTAGTGCAAAGGAGATCTGGCTTGTGCCCATAGCAAGGTGGGTGAAGCTGGCCCCCCTCTAGCTCCCATAGCAACCAGTCAGATTATACCATTCATTTTCCAAAAGAGCTATAAGAAATTAAAGGTTGAATCTGATTGGTTGCTTTTGGCAACTAAGCAAGTTTTCCTTTACACTAGTTTTGATAAATTTCTCCCATTGTCATTTATCATTGTCATGGATGCGGTTTTCATTAATATTTCTATTTTGCTCCATTCAGCTTTCCCTAATCTCTGACCAGTCTCCCTGTCCCAGCTACTGAAATACACCCCCACAGCATGATGCTACCACCGCCATGCTTCACTATAGGGATGTTATTGGGCAGTACCCTTTAACATAATGCTTAGAACCGATGCCAAAATGTTCAGTCTTGTTTTCATTAGATCACAGAATCCTGTTTCTCACAGTCTGAGACC
Organism: Bufo gargarizans; assembly: GCF_014858855.1. Taxonomy (NCBI): domain Eukaryota; kingdom Metazoa; phylum Chordata; class Amphibia; order Anura; family Bufonidae; genus Bufo; species Bufo gargarizans. The sequence goes on along the minus strand of NC_058083.1, from coordinate 366,373,964 downwards.
AGCTTTCATGTGTCTTATACTTAGGAGAGGTTTCTTTATGGTCACTCTGCCATAAAGCACAGATTGGTGGTTGACCTTCTGGAGGATTCTCCCATCTGCACACAGGACCTTTGGAGCTTAGCCAGAGTGATTGTTGGGTTCTTGTTCAAACCTCTCTTACCAAAGACCCTGAATACTTAGTTTGGTGGGGTTACCAGTTCTAGGAAGTCCTGGTTGTCCCAAATTTCTTCCATTTAAGAATTATGGAGATTTTTTTTATTTTTTGTAAGCTTCTCTATACCTGTGCCTTCACGCAATCCTGTCTCTGAGCTCTCCAGGCAGTTCTTTCCTCATTGTGGCTTGGTTTTTGCTCTGATACACGTTGCCAGCTGTGAGACCTTATATAGACAGTGCTTTGTCTTTCCACTTGTCCAATCAAATAAACGTACCACAGGTGGACTCCAAGGTATAGAAACATCTCAGAGATGATCAAGAGAAATGGGATTTTTTGTTTTGTTTATTTTAGCAGAAGGCCACAACATAACAATGTGAAAAAAGGGAAAAGGTCTGAAGACCTTCTGGGTGCACTTTAGCATGTGTGTATATAGTAGAAGAGTGTGTAGTAGAATCAGGGAAAATACAAATAAAAAAATTGCAGCCTGATTAACCCTTTCACTACTGTCGTGTTTTTTTGTTTTTTATTCTCCCCTATCTTCCTTGAGCCATAACTTTTTTTAAATATTTCCGTTCACATAGCTGTATGAGGGCTCATTTTTTGCGGGACAAGTTGTACTTTCTAATGCCACCATTAATTATGGCATACAGTGTAGTGGGAAGCTGTAAAAATAAATAAATAAAATAAAAAATCAGAATGGGATGGAATTGGAAAAAAAACACAATTCCTCCACCATTTTACGGGTTTTGTTCCAACGGTGTTTCGTTTGTGGCAAAACTGACCCATGCCCTTTATTTTCTGGTATATATATATATATATATATATATATATATATATATATATATATATATATATATATATATATATATATATATATAGTTTTGTATGTCTAAATAGTGTAAAAATCTATTTAAACTTTGAAAAAAAAAAACTCTTTTTTTCACATCACCATATTCTGACCCCCTTAACTTTATACTTATGTCTACTGAGTTGTATAGGGGCTCGTTTTCGGGACAAACTGTAGTTTTTATTGATATCATTTTGGAATGTGTGTGACTTTTTTTGATCACACTTTATTACATTTTTTTTGGGTAAGAGAAGTAAAGCAATGGAAAAATGGCAAATCGGCCATTTTTACAATTTTTTCCGTTGCGCCATTCGTTGTATTGGAATTTTTAAAAATGTTTTAATAGTATGTAAATTTTCGGTCGCTGTGATAATAAATATAAACATTATGGGTATTTAGATATTTTTTTATTTTTTATTATACAGACAGAAAGGTGATTTAACCCCTTAGGGCCGCTTCACACGAGCGGATGCCTTGCGTGGCATCCGCTCCGTGAAAGAGTGCCAAGACCCGCTGCAGACTGCAGAGGCACGGAGCGGTAACATGACTGTTAATGCTCCGTGCCTCTCTGTGATCTCTTTACTACGAAATCACAGTGACAACTGTGATTTCGTAGTAAAGAGATCACAGAGAGGCACGGAGCATTAACAGTCATGTTACCGCTCCGTGCCTCTGCAGTCTGCAGCGGGTCTTGGCACTCTTTCACGGAGCGGATGCCACGCACGGCATCCGCTCGTGTGAAGCGGCCCTTAGGGACCAGGCTCATTTTCGCCTTAAAGACCAGGCCATTTTTTGCAAATCTGACCAGTGTCACTTTATGTGGTGATAACTTTAAAATGCTTGGACTTATCCAGGCCATTCTGACATTGTTTTTTCGTCACATATTGTACTTCGTAGCTCTGGTAAAATGGAGTAAAAAAAAAATAAATCATTTTTATTTATAAAAAAATACAAAATTTACAAAAAAAATTTAGAAAAATTTGCACATTTTTCAATTTCTCTACTTCTATAATACATAGTTATACCTACAAAAATAGTTATTACTTTATATTCCCCATATGTCTACTTCCATGTTTGGATCATTTTGGGAATGACATTTTATTTTTTTGGGGCTGTTACAAGGCTTAGAAGTTTAGAAGCAAATCTTGTCATTTTTCAGAAATTTTCAAAAACCCACTTCTTAAGGACCAGTTCAGGTCTGAAGTCACTTTGTGAGGCTTACATAATAGAAACCACCTAAAAACGACACCCCTCAAGGTATTGAAAACTGATTTTACAAACTTTTTTAACCCTTTTAGGTGTTCCACAAGAATTAATGGAAAATAGAGAGAATATCACTTTTTGGGCAGATTTTTTGTTATTTACAACATTCATCTGACGGGTTAGATCATGTGGTATTTTATAGAGCAGGTTGTCACAGACGCAGAGATACCTAACTTTTATTTTTTATGGTGTTCATCTGAGGGGTTAGGTCATGTGATATTTTTATAGAGCAGGTTATTACTGATGCGGCGATACCTAATATGTATACTTTTTAAAATTTACTAAAGTTTTACACAATAACAGCTTTTTTTAAAACCAAAAAAAATGTTTTGCTGTCTCCATATTCTGAGCCTTTTTTTTGCGATTGTCTTAGGTAGGGGCTCATTTTTTGCTGGATGAGGTGACTGTTAGTTTGGTACTATTTTGTTGGGCATACGCCTTTTTGATCGCTTGCTGTTGTTCTTTTAGTGATGTAAGGTGACAAAAAAATGGTTTATTTAGCACCGTTTTTATTTTTTACGGTGTTCATCTGAGGGGTTAGGTCATGTTATATGTTTATAGAGCCGGTCGATACAGACGCGGCGATACCCAATATGTCTACTTTACTTTGGGGAAATTAAGTTTTAGTTTTTTTTACTTAAGACTTTTAATTTTTGAGGAGGAAAACTTTATTTTTTCAACTTTTTTCACTTTCTTTTTTGTACCACTTTGGGACTTCAACTTTTGGAGGTCTGATCCCCTTTACAATGCATTCCAATACTTCTGTATTGGAATGCATTGGCTGTTTGAGTAATACAGTGCGTATTACTTATACAGCTTCCTGCCTGTGAGATCCAGGGGGCTGGATCTCACAGGTTCTTCACTGGAAGGCAGCACCGATGCCTAAGGAAGGCATCACGCTGCCTTCCATGCCATTGGGTCCCCTTTATAGCAGCACGGGGACCCGATGGCCCCGCCATCCGCACCGCTGCAACGACCCGTAAAAGCCGCAAACCGCAGGTCTGAATTGACTAAGGCTGAAACTATTCATCGATTTAATTGATGTAATCGAGGCAAAAAAATCCTCGATGCAGTTTTTCTGCATCGAGGATTCGTCTAAATCACATGACCACAGAGCACGAATGAAATTAAGCTTCTCACTCACCGCTCCATGGCCTCCCGTCGGCACCACGCTGCAGGACCTTGCGTTCACACATCGTCAGCACGCTGGCTGACGCTGTGTGTGACGTTAGGTCCCAATGCATACTGGCTGGGATGAAGACGCGTCTCCTGCGGACTCCGTGTGTCGGCACACTCTGCACTGAAAGGTAATTATAAAGTTAGCAGAGGCGGCGGGGCGGTAAATGGTGGCACCTGTGATTTGGCATGGGCTGGGGAAAACAGGGGCACCTGTGATTTGGCATGTATAACGTTATTGGCGTTAGAGGGGTTAATGGGAGAACCTATGGGGTTAATGGGGGCACCTGTGATTAGGCACTCGGAGGGTTGATCTGGGGGAGTGGGGGGCATGGGTGGGTGGATGGCATAGAGGCACTGGGAAAGGGGGACATCATGGCAATCTGGATGGAGGGGCTGATGGCAGTGCCATCATGGGGCACTAGAGGACATGGCATGGAGGGGCTGCTGAACTGATGGCACTGGGAAAGGGGGACATTTTTATAAAGTAATACATTATATTAAGAAGGTTTTTCTTATTAGATTACTCAATGAATCGAGAAATTTAATCGATAGAATACTCGATTACTAAAATATTAGTTTACTGCAGCCCTAGAATTGAACCCCCCCACCCCGCACATTGTCCTAGGGTGCCTGCTGATTGATTTCAGCAGGCACCCAGTTCCGATCACCCCCACCACGCGTCGGTGATCGGAAATACACATGACGTACTGGTACGTCATGTGTGCTTAACCACTTCAGCCCCGCTAGGTGAAACCCCCTTCATGACCAGAGCACTTTTTACCCTTCGGCACTACACTACTTTCACCGTTTATCGCTCGGTCATGCAACTTACCATACAAATGAATTTTACCTCCTTTTCTTCTCACTAATAGAGCTTTCATTTGGTGGTATTTCATTGCTGCTGGCATTTTTACTTTTTTTTGTTATTAATCAAAATGTAACGATTTTTTTGCCCAAAAAATGACATTTTTCACTTTCAGCTGTAAAATTTTGCAAAAAAAACGACATCCATATATAAATTTTTCGCCATATTTATTGTTCTACATGTCTTTGATAAAAAAAAAAATGTTTGGGCAAAAAAAAAAAATGGTTTGGGTAAAAGTTATAGCATTTACAAACTATGGTACAAAAATGTGAATTTCCGCTTTTTGAAGCAGCTCTGACTTTCTGAGCACCTGTCATGATTCCTGAGGTTCTACAATGCCCAAACAGTAGAAAACCCCCACAAATGACCCCATTTCGGAAAGTAGACACCCTAAGGTATTCGCTGATGGGCATAGTGAGTTCATAGAACTTTTTATTTTTTGTCACAAGTTAGCGGAAAATGATGATGATTTTTTTATTTTTATTTTTTCTTACAAAGTCTCATATTCCACTAACTTGCGACAAAAAATAAAAAATTCTAGGAACTCACCATGCCCCACACAGAATACCTTGGGGTGTCTTCTTTCCAAAATGGGGTCACTTGTGGGGTAGTTATACTGCCCTGGCAATTTAGGGGCCCAAATGTGTGAGAAGAACTTTGCAATCAAAATGTGTAAAAAATGACCGGTGAAATCCAAAAAGGTGCACTTTGGAATATGTGCCCCTTTGCCCACCTTGGCAGCAAAAAAGTGTGACACATCTGGTATCGCCGTACTCAGGAGAAGTTGGGGAATGTGTTTTGGGGTGCCATTTTACATATACCCATGCTGGGTGAGAAAAATATCTTGGTCAAATGCCAACTTTGTATAAAAAAATGGGAAAAGTTGTCTTTTGCCAAGATATTTCTCTCATCCAGCATGGGTATATGTAAAATGACACCCCAAAACACATTCCCCAACTTCTCCTGAGTACGGCGATACCAGATGTGTGACACTTTTTTGCAGCCTAGATGCGCAAAGGGGCCCAAATTCCTTTTAGGAGGGCATTTTTAGACATTTGGATCCCAGACTTCTTCTCACGCTTTAGGGCCCCTAAAAAGCCAGGGCAGTATAAATACCCCACATGTGACCTCACTTTGGAAAGAAGACACCCCAAGGTATCCAATGAGGGGCCTGGCAAGTTCATAGAATTTTTTTTATTTTTTTGCATAAGTTAGCGGAAATTGATATTTTTTTTTTCTCACAAAGTCTCACTTTCCGCTAACTTAGGACAAAAATTTAAATCTTTCATGGACTCAATATGCCCCTCAGCAAATACCTTGGGGTGTCTTCTTTCCAAAATGGGGTCAGTTGTGGGGTGTTTGTACTGCCCTGGCATTTGAGGGTCTCCGCAATCATTACATGTATGGCCAGCATTAGGAGTTTCTGCTATTCTCCTTATATTGAGCATACAGGTAATGAGATTTTTTTTTCCGTTCAGCCTCTGGGCTGAAAGAGAAAAATGAACGGCACAGATTTCTTCATTCGCATCGATCAATGTGGATGAAAAAATCTCTGCCAAAAAAAAAAAATGGAGGGGAAAGGCGTCTGCCAGGACATAGGAGCTCCGCCCTACATCCATACCCACTTAGCTCGTATGCCCTGGCAAACCAGATTTCTCCATTCACATCAATCGATGTGGATGAATAAATCATTGCCGGGATTTTTTTTAAATTTTTATATATATATATATATATATATATATATATATATATATATATATATATATATATAGATGTGAAAAATGGCGGCACTGACTGCTATATGGGAAAAAATAGGGTGCACGTTCCAGGGGAATCGACTCCTTACCCCAATCAATGGATCCAGAAAAAGGACGGCACTCCGGTCTTGAAAAGGTAAAAGTGGTTTTAATCAACCTTGCGGTACAACGTTTCGGCTCCAATACTGAGCCTTTCTCAAGCACAAATACAAATCAAGTGTGAGCAATTATATAGGTGAGCTAATTAAATTACACATCATGTGATCACTACACGTCCCACCCCAAGGGGCGTGTTCAATGTTAACCAATACATAAACATAATTACAAAAATAGCAAATACAAAAACAAATGTCATCAGTTACATATATCCGATATTAATCCCATGTGAGACATCATTCAAGTGCATGTGTCAGACATTTGTATGCATATGGTGAAAAAAAGAAGGAAGAGGGCAGACCCATCGGCTGCATTTGTAATAGTACACAGCCAGTGGATGTGTCCAAAGCGTGTGAACATACTGAGGGAGGAGCTGAGAAATGGATCAAAGGACACTTTCAAAAACTTGTAGCTATGCTATTACTTGATCCTGTGTAAGTTGAACGCCACAGCTGTACGATCGCTGGGTCCCATTACCGACTCACTGCTGTCTCGATCCGGCACCAGGAAGGGGATATCGCCTGCTGTCTGTCGCCTTGCGTTATCAGAGGCCGCCCTCTGCTGCGTCACCACCCCGTCGTCACTTCCGGCCTAGGTGCTTCACTGCGCATGTCCCATTCACGTCCCATGCCGGGACGCCATCTTGGATACTGGAAAGATGCCCTTAACCCAGTTTATGATACTTCAGGGTATAGCGAACCAGACCGACATAGACAGCCCGGAAACCAGATTGTCCTAGTGTCTTACCTGGATGGGAGCCCACCATCACAACGGAAACCGTTATATGTAGGGGGTTACCCATCACTGGTGTCCGGTCGCTTACATACCCACGAGGGTTCTCCTCCAATCTGTACCCAGGTGTTGCAGGGGGCAAATCTAAACCAGATAGATGGTGGAACAGCCGTGACACCATATCGGCCCAGTTGTGGTGCCCTTGATGTGTGTCTGATCGGACAGTGAGAAATACCAAAAAGAGAAAAAGAAAAAGAAAAAAAAGCATAGCTATCAGAGGTATTGGCCCCCTGTATATAAAATTGTGTCAATTTCATTCTCAAGCTCAACCCCTCCGCATGGTAAGTGCTGGTGATCTGTGAAAAAGAAGAAAAAAAGAATGAGGAAGAATCAAATTTACTGTTGATTCAACAGTTTTTGAATAAATGTATACTCTGTGCGTACACAGACACACCTAGACATATTCCACATGACACAGAGGGCAAGCCTCTCATCACAACACCTCCCCAAAATTAAACTCAATGTTCACTCCATTGGGTTTAAGGCTATTAAGCCTATGAATCCAGCGGAGTTCCCTGCGTTTCAGTAATTTAGACCTGTCACCGCCACGTCTGGGCTGGGGTACATGGTCGATGATCCAAACCATCAGATCGCTCTCCCTGTGCCCAGCCTCAGAAAAATGTTTAGAAACAGGTAAATCAAGGCGTTTCTTGCGAATGCTCAGACGGTGATTATTGAGGCGGGTCTTCAGGTCGGTTGTCGTCTCACCCACATACCCACTCACTGCAAAGTACTCTATGTGGGTGAGACGACAACCGACCTGAAGACCCGCCTCAATAATCACCGTCTGAGCATTCGCAAGAAACGCCTTGATTTACCTGTTTCTAAACATTTTTCTGAGGCTGGGCACAGGGAGAGTGATCTGATGGTTTGGATCATCGACCATGTACCCCAGCCCAGACGTGGCGGTGACAGGTCTAAATTACTGAAACGCAGGGAACTCCGCTGGATTCATAGGCTTAATAGCCTTAAACCCAATGGATTGAACATTGAGTTTAATTTTGGGGAGGTGTTGTGATGAGAGGCTTGCCCTCTGTGTCATGTGGAATATGTCTAGGTGTGTCTGTGTACGCACAGAGTATACATTTATTCAAAAACTGTTGAATCAACAGTAAATTTGATTCTTCCTCATTCTTTTTTTCTTCTTTTTCACAGATCACCAGCACTTACCATGCGGAGGGGTTGAGCTTGAGAATGAAATTGACACAATTTTATATACAGGGGGCCAATACCTCTGATAGCTATGCTTTTTTCTTTTTCTTTTTCTCTTTTTGGTATTTCTCACTGTCCGATCAGACACACATCAAGGGCACCACAACTGGGCCGATATGGTGTCACGGCTGTTCCACCATCTATCTGGTTTAGATTTGCCCCCTGCAACACCTGGGTACAGATTGGAGGAGAACCCTCGTGGGTATGTAAGCGACCGGACACCAGTGATGGGTAACCCCCTACATATAACGGTTTCCGTTGTGATGGTGGGCTCCCATCCAGGTAAGACACTAGGACAATCTGGTTTCCGGGCTGTCTATGTCGGTCTGGTTCGCTATACCCTGAAGTATCATAAACTGGGTTAAGGGCATCTTTCCAGTATCCAAGATGGCGTCCCGGCATGGGACGTGAATGGGACATGCGCAGTGAAGCACCTAGGCCGGAAGTGATGACGGGGTGGTGACGCAGCAGAGGGCGGCCTCTGATAATGCAAGGCGACAGACAGCAGGCGATATCCCCTTCCTGGTGCCGGATCGAGACAGCAGTGAGTCGTTAATGGGACCCAGCGATCGTACAGCTGCGGCGTTCAACTTACACAGGATCAAGTAATAGCATAGCTACAAGTTTTTGAAAGTGTCCTTTGATCCATTTCTCAGCTCCTCCCTCAGTATGTTCACACGCTTTGGACACATCCACTGGCTGTGTACTATTACAAATGCAGCCGATGGGTCTGCCCTCTTCCTTCTTTTTTTCACCATATGCATACAAATGTCTGACACATGCACTTGAATGATGTCTCACATGGGATTAATATCGGATATATGTAACTGATGACATTTGTTTTTGTATTTGCTATTTTTGTAATTATGTTTATGTATTGGTTAACATTGAACACGCCCCTTGGGGTGGGACGTGTAGTGATCACATGATGTGTAATTTAATTAGCTCACCTATATAATTGCTCACACTTGATTTGTATTTGTGCTTGAGAAAGGCTCAGTATTGGAGCCGAAACGTTGTACCGCAAGGTTGATTAAAACCACTTTTACCTTTTCAAGACCGGAGTGCCGTCCTTTTTCTGGATCTATATATATATATATATATATATATATATATATATATATATATACACACAAAGTGCTTGCCAAAGCATAGGAACGCCGCCTCCTCCTCAGCTCGTATGCCTCGGCAAACGTATCTGTCACTGCAGAGGAGAAAATCCCGTCTTGCAGCGCCGCATACACCGACTTGCGTGTAATCTGACAGCAGCGCAATGCTTCTGTCAGAATGCACATCTGTGCTGCAGCTAGTCAATCGGTTGGTCCACCTGGAAGGTAAAAAAAGGAAAAAAAAAAGAAAAAAAAAGAAAAAGAAAAACCAGGCCGCAACGCAATAATTTTATTAACTTTGCAACAGAACATGTAACTTTAACTTTTTTAACTGAACATTAACGTGTTTGCTTACTGGTGTGTTTTTTTTTTTTTTTTTTTTTTTTTTTACCTTTATAGAACAAACCTCTCCTTCCCCATGGGTCAATGTGCAAAGCGCAAATCGCCCAAAGATGTGGCGAAGTGCGTTATGCACTTTGTCCCATGTGAAAGGAGACGTTTGCAGCAGCAGTGAGTGAATGGGCCCTAATAGCCCTGTGTGCCTGTCCTGGTGAGATGATCCCTATGCTAATAGTGTACCTGTGAGTGGTACTTCCGGAAACACTCTCCAAAGCATAGGGCAGGGTGGTCCGGACAGTCAGGACAGAAATAGCGGGTGTCACGCCTTATTCCACTCCTGCTACAGACACAACATCTTTTTCGGGGTGACTGTTGGGTTGAGGTACCAGGAACGACATTGGGGAAATGTCGCTCGTGTAGACGGCTAACTACACTGGTGGTTGGGGCCACGGAACCTCCTGGATACAGGAGGTTCTCGATGATCTCTTCCTGAAATTTGCGGAAGGATCCAGTTCTCCCAGCCTTACTGTAGAGAACAAAACTATTGTACAGAGCCAATTGAATTAAATATACAGACACCTTCTTATACCAGCGTCTGGTGCGTCGGGAAACTAAATACGGAGACAACATCTGGTCATTGAAGTCGACCCCTCCCATGTGGAGGTTATAGTCGTGGACTGAGAGGGGCTTTTCATTGACACGGGTTGCTCGCTCAATTTGTATTGTCGTGTCTGCGTGAATGGGGGAGAGCATGTAAAATTCACGCTTGTCTCTCCATTTCACCGCGAGCAGTTCTTCGTTACACAGTGCGGCCCTCTGCCCCCTTGCAAGACGGGTGGCAACGAGCCGTTGGGGGAAGCCCGCGCGACTAGTTCACGCGGTACCACAGGCGCCAATCCGTTCTAGAAACAAATGCCTAAAGAGGGCCACACTTGTGTAAAAATTGTCCACATAAAGATGGTACCCCTTGCCGAATAAGGGTGACACGAAGTCCCAAACTGTCTTCCCACTGCTCCCCAGGTAGTCAGGGCAACCGACCGGCTCCAGGGTCTGATCTTTTCCCTCATAGACCCAAAATTTGTGGGTATAGCCTGTGGCCCTTTCACAGAGCTTATACAATTTGACCCCATACCGGGCGCTCTTGCTTGGGATGTATTGTTTGAAGCCAAGGCGCCCGGTAAAATGTATCAGGGACTCGTCTATGCAGATGTTTTGCTCTGGGGTATAAATATCTGCAAATTTCTGGTTGAAATGGTCTATGAGGGGCCAAATTTTGTGGAGCCGGTCAAATGCAGGGTGGCCCCTGGGACGGGAGGCGGTGTTGTCACTAAAGTGCAGGAACCGCAGGATGGCCTCAAAACGTGCCCTGGACATGGCAGCAGAGAACATGGGCATGTGATGAATCGGGTTCGTGGACCAATATGACCGCAATTCATGCTTTTTTGTCAGGCCCATGTTGAGGAGGAGGCCCAGAAAAGTTTTAAGTTCGGAAACTTGGACTGGTTTCCACCGGAAAGGCTGGGCATAAAAGCTTCCCGGGTTAGCGGTGATAAATTGTGTGGCATACCTGTTTGTTTCGGCCACAACTATGTCTAAAAGCTCCGCAGTCAAGAACAGCTCAAAAAATCCCAGGGCCGAACCGATCTGAGCCGTCTCAACCCGAACTCCAGACTGGGCAGTGAAAGGGAAAACTACAGGTGCGGCTGAAGTTGGGGACTGCCAATCAGGGTTTGCCAGCACCTCTGGGATTCTAGGGGCTCTACGGGCACGTCTTTGCGGTGGCTGCGACGGGGTCACTACTGCACGTGCCACCGTACCAGCTTCAACTGCCCTTCTGGTGCTCGCTACTTCACCAGGTTGTACGGCAGTGCTGGTACTAGGTCCAGGGAGGGCTGGGCTGCTGGTGTATGCCTCGCCACGTAATCCGACAGCACCAGCCCCACTCTGCTGCTCTTGAAGCGGATCCTGCGCAACCTGCGGTCTAGCGACACGGGGCCGGGTACGCCTGGTGGTATCAGGGACCTCAGCCTCCTCGTCCGAACTTTGGGTCAGAGAGCCACTGCTTTCTACAGGTTCGTATTCTGACCCGCTGGATTCATCAGATGAGGGTTCCCACTCCTCATCTGACTGGGTCAGAAGCCTGTAGGCCTCTTCAGAAGAATACCCCCTGTTTGACATGTGGGCAACTAAATTTAGGGGTATTCCCTGAGACTACCCAAGAAAAAAAAAGCAAGCCTGTCTTACAAAGGGGAGGCTAGCGAAGTACCGGAGGCCGCTGCGGTTGATAAAAAAATATCAAAACTGATTTTTTTTATCGCCGCAGTGCGTGTAAAGTGAATGTGCAGTGATCAAAAAAAAATATTTTTTTTTGTCACTGCGGTGGGGCGGGTGTGGGCGACCGATCAGGCCTGATCGGGCAAACACTGCGTTTTGGGTGGAGGGCGAGCTAAAGTGACACTAGTACTATTATAGATCTGACCGTGATCAGTTTTGATCACTTTCAGATACTATAAAAGTACAAATGCTGATTAGCGATACGCTAATCAGCGAATAACGGACTGTGGTGCGGTGGGCTGGGCGCTAACTGATCGCTAACTACCTAACCAAGGGACCTAAACTATACCTAAAACCTAACGGTCAATAACAGTGAAAAAAAAAAAAGTGACAGTTTGCACTGATCACTTTTTTCTTTTCACTTGTGATTGACAGGGGTGATCAAAGGGTTAATTGGGGTTCAGGGGGGTGATCAGGGGCTATAGTGTAGTGTTTGGTGTACTCACTGTGAAGCCTGCTCCTCTGCTGGATCCAACCGACGAAAAGGACCAGCAGAGGAGCAGGCAGCCATATAACAGATCATATTTACAAATATGATCTGCTATCTGGCACTTTGATTGGATTTTTTTAAAAATCAGCAACCTGCCAGCCACGATCATTGGCTGGCAGGTTGCTGACTAAATACTTCTGTGCGAAATGCCGGCGCGAACTGCGCATGCGCGCGCGCATAGTCGTGTCATCTCGCGTCTCGCGAGATGACGCGTATATGCGTGACTGTGCGCAGCGCTGCCACCTCCGGACCGCACATCTGCGTTAGGCGGTCCGGAGGTGGTTAAAGGGGTTGTCCGAGTTATGAAAAAAAAAATATATAGCACTGAAAATCTGATATATAACTGAGCTAAGCAAGTTTTATGCAATATATATATATATATATATATATATATATATATATATATATATATATATATATATATAATCAAAAAAAAAGATGGGCGGCACTCCGATGAAAAGAGCAAAGGAACTTTAATCACCCACGGTGGTGCAACGTTTCGGTTCCACACTAGAACCTTTTTCAAGCAGAGTAACAACTCAAAATCACAGTATTATATACAGGTGAATTAATTAACATAGTCATCATGTGATCACACTCCACCCTGTGGGTGTGTTTACAAAACTTAATCATCCAATGAACAACAATGTATACATCGAGTAAAAAAATATAAACAAAGTGTACATGTGATAGACATCAGTGTATAACAATGTATATGACATACATATTTGTAAGCAATGTTTCTGTGGTCACATATTCCATCAATCAATTGAAATATCAATGTGCCCGACCAGTGCAGACTATAGTGATACATATTTGTATCACTATAGTCTGCACTGATCGGACACATTGATATTGCAATTGATTGATGGAATATGTGACCACAGACACATTGCTTACAAATATGTATGTCATATACATTGTTATACACTGATGTCTATCACATGTACACTTTGTTTATATTTTTTTACTCGATGTATACATTGTTGTTCATTGGATGATTAAGTTTTGTAAACACACCCACAGGGTGGAGTGTGATCACATGATGACTATGTTAATTAATTCACCTGTATATAATACTGTGATTTTGAGTTGTTACTCTGCTTGAAAAAGGTTCTAGTGTGGAACCGAAACGTTGCACCACCGTGGGTGATTAAAGTTCCTTTGCTCTTTTCATCGGAGTGCCGCCCATCTTTTTTTGATTATCTATTGGGGTAAGAAACCTATTCCCCTGGAGACGTGCACCCTTACCATAACGGTTTTTGCATCAGTGCCGCCATTTTTTCTTGATATATATATATATATATATATATATATATATATATATATATATATTTCCTCATTTCCCTGGTTCTTTTCTTGCCCCATGTTTACATGCAATAAAAACAATCTCTGCCCCTCCCCCCTGCTCTGCTAAGGGAGTGAATACAAGAGCTGCTCTGAGTGATATGTTTGCCTGCTGGGAGACTCAGCAGCATGTTGTATGCGTAGGACTACAAGTCCCAGCTGTATAATGACACTGCTAAGTGAGTGGATACAAGAGCTGCCCTGAGTGACATATCTGCCTGCTGGGAGACTCTGCAGCATGTTGCATGTGTAGGACTAAATGTCCCACCTGTATAATGACACTGCTGATACACACAGGCTCTTCCCCCTACCTTCTTGTGCAATGTTATCTCTAGTCCTTCAGCTCCAGTGCCCAGAATTGTCCCTGCCTACAGAGCTGTGCAGCTGAAGGGGTTAAGTATCCTAGCAAAGAGTAGACAGTGCAGGGGGGTGTGGCCAGCACAGTGACCTCTGGTTTTCAGGCTTGTAAACACCTTTATCAGAGCAGAGAGAAGCTGACATCACAGGTCATGTGACCCTCAGTGAAATCTGAGAAACCAGCCACTGGAGATAAAGTGAGTGAATTGGAAAGCTGTTATATTTGCTTAGTTAGGAACATAGAATAAAAAAATAACTCTGATAACCCCTTTAAGTACCAGGACATCATGACGTACCGGTACGTCATATGTCCTCAAGAGGTTAAACATATACAGTACAGACCAAAAGTTTGGACACACCTTCTCATTCAAAGAGTTTTCTTTATTTTCATGACTATGAAAATTGTAGATTCACACTGAAGGCATCAAAACTATGAATTAACACATGTGGAATTTATATACATAACAAAAAAGTGTGAAACAACTGAAAATATGTCATATTCTAGGTTGTTCAAAGTAGCCACCTTTTGCTTTGATTACTGCTTTGCACACTCTTGGCATTCTCTTGATGAGCTTCAAGAGGTAGTCACCTGAAATGGTTTTTACTTCGCCCTGTCAGGTTTAATAAGTGGGGTTTCTTGCCTTATAAATGGGGTTAGGCCCATCAGTTGCGTTGTGGAGAAGTCAGGTGGATACACAGCCGATAGTCCTACTGAATAGACTGTTAGAATTTGTATTATGGTAAGAAAAAAGCAGCTAAGTAAAGAAAAACGAGTGGCTATCATTACTTTAAGAAATGAATGTCAGTCAGTCCGAAAAATTGGGAAAACTTTGAAAGTGTCCCCAAGTGCAGTCACAAAAACCATCAAGCGCTACAAAGAAACTGGCTCACATGCGGACCGCCCCAGGAAAGGAAGACCAAGAGTCACCTCTGCTGCGGAGGATCCGATCTCTTCTATTGGAAATCCCTGATGTCTAGCAATGTTCTTTATGCCTTTGGCCTTCCAGGACCTGCTTGTGGCGTCCCACGTGGTACTACTGGATAGGTCAGGTGACTTTCAATTCCAGGCGGGGTTTTCAAATCTGTTCGGCATCCGATCGTGAATGTAAATTTCTGTCTGACAGTGAGGGACGACATAAGGAAGAAATGTACATTCATGATCGGATGCCGAACAGATTGGAAAACCCCGTCTGGAATTGAAAGTCACCTGACCTATCCAGTAGCACCACGTGGGACTCCACAAGCAGGTCCTGGAAGGCCAAAGGCATAAAGAACATTGCTAAACATCGGGGATTTCCAATAGAAGAGATCGGATCCACAGGTCCTTACAGCTCACAGAGCAATCGGATTTCAAAGGACAAGCAGTCTATAGGAGTGGTAAAGTAACCCTGCGTTTTATTACAACTAACGCCTAAGTATCTTTGTGACTCTTTGCAATTCAACATTGACTCTTTGCCTCCCTGGCTCCACCTTGGTGGCCAATTAAACCATCGGGGACATTGATATATTTGAGCTTTGGAGATCCAACCAGCGGTCTTTTAGGGGGTTATATGTGTTATATGTGTGATTTTAGAGTATTTTATGTAATTTTATTGCAAGTTTTAGACAACATGTTGTAAGTATAATACAGATATAATATTTTCAGACTATATGGTGTTGTCTGTTTGATGCCCGATATTGAGTGACGCCCAACCTTATTTCAAATCCTTGCAATTTACCAGCAATAGGGAGTGCTGTGCAGCAGTGCACCTATTCCATAGGTAAACAGTGAGTGAGCCGCCAAATTATATAGATTGGCTTGAGGACTTGATCAGAGAGATCAACTCCTCCCATATACCGATTGTAGTTGACGATACAATCAGGCTTGAGGACCGTTGCCGCGGTACCTCGCACAGACAGGGGTGGTGCTGTTAGCGTGGATTGTGGACAGCATAAGGACATCCCTCTTGTCCTTATACCTGACCAGCAACAGGTTTCCACTGGTAAGTGCACGGTTCTCACCCCTGGAGATGGGTACCTGGAGGTGGTGGGCAGGGAGGCCGCGCTGATTTTTTCTGCACGCTCCCACAAGCGAACGTGGATCTGGCGGCAAGGTACCTGAACAAGGGAATGCTAGTATAAAAGTTATCCACATACAAGTGGTAACCCTTATCTAGCAGTGGGTGCATAAGGTCCCACACGAGTTTCCCGCTAACACCCGAGTGGGGGGACATTCTGGGGGTTGAATACAGGAATCTCACCCCTCGTACACACGAAATTTGTAAGTGTACCCTGAGGTACTCTCACAAATTTTGTACAGCGTCACGCTATACCTCGCCCGCTTAGTGGAAATGTATTGGCGGAAACTAAGTCTCCCCTTGAACGCAATGAGAGACTCGTCAACCGCAACCTCCCTTCCAGGTACGTAGGCCTGCGCAAATTTGGCCCCGAAGTGATCGATGACCGGCTGTATCTTATACAGACGGTCATGGGCAGAATTAGCAGACATTTCCGGATGGCCTCAAACCGGGGACGTGTCATGACCATACTGTAGAGTGGGGTCTGGTAGAGGATGTCCCCACTCCAGTATTGCCTGACACTGGGTTTTTGCACTAGACCCATGTGCAGCACGAGGCCTCAAAATGTCCTCATCTCGGCTGCACTTACCGGCGTCCAGCTACCGGGTCTAGCCAAAAAGGAGCCCGGGTGCTGAGCAATGAACTGTTGGGCGTACAGGTTCGTCTGCTCCACCATCAGATTCACAAATGTGTCTAAAAAACAAACAAAAAAAAACCCATCAATTTCAGTAAACCCCACTGTGGGAATCTGGATTCCTGGAATGCCAACAAAATCCGGAATCTCGGGCTCAAAATCCACTGGGGGACACCAGCTAAGTTCACCGGCAGGGGGCTCCGGTGAGCTTATTTGGTGGGCCGGGAAACCAGTACGAGCCCCAGGGCAGCTCGTACTAGGATTTGCCACAGGGTCCCTAGCATGTGGGGGTCCTTAAGGACTCGGGAAACATGCCGTACCGGTACGTCATGTGTCCCTAAGGGAATGCTATTATTTTCCCTTATAACCATGTTATAAGGGAAAATAATACAGTGAATAGACTGTCCTCTTAGCAACCATGCGTGAAAATTGCACCGCATCTGCACTTGCTTGCGGATGCTTGCGATTTTCACGCAGCCCCATTCACTTCTATGGGGTCTGCGTTGCGTGAAAATCACAGCATTCTATATTGTGCGTTTTACACGCAACGCACAAGTGATGCGTGAAAATCACAGCTTATGTGCACAGAAATAAATGGGTCCGGATTCAGTGCTGGTGCTATGTGTTCACCTCAAGCATTGCACCCGCACGGAAATCTCGCCCGTGTGAACCCAACCTAACTGTGTGATACTGAACGATGCTGGGTCCCGCCTCCATCCCCTCACACACATTCCCTCAGATTTAATAGTTGAGCATATGCACACCAGACCCTGTTGACAGTGAACTATGCATCTTGTTCTGATCCCTAGATTATTGTGATTTATTATTATTATTAGGATTACTGACGACCATAAAGCAATATAAACCATTCCTGAGATTAGAGGGTAACATTGTTGGATTGTGGGCAGGGTGCTGCAGACTGATCAAATTCTAGGTGTAGTCTTTGTGCCAAAATCTGTAATAATCTTTACGTCTGTGACATTATTATTTCTGGCTGATCATTTCCTAGTTGTTGCAGATCCCCTATGATCAGAGCATCTAGGCCAGGGATCCACAGCAACTGTTGGTTGCCTTAGGGGTTGTCCACTTTTTTTATATTGATGACCTATCCTCAGGATAGGTCATTAATATCAAATCATCAGGTGTCTGACTCCTGGCACCCCGCCGATCAGCTGTTTGAAGAGAACTCAAATCTTGTACAAGCGCTATGTTCTCACTGTTTACCGGCTCGCTGTCACAACCGCAGCAGTAAGCAGGTGAAATTGCTTCTCCACCATCCCCAGTCACTTTAAAGGGAACCTGTCACTGGGATTTGCGGTATAGAGCTGAGGACATGGGTTGCTAGATGGCCACTAGCACATCTGCAATACCCAGTCCCTATAGCTCTGTGTGCTTTTATTGTGTAAAAAAAACTATTTGATACATATGCAAATTAACATAAAAGAGTCATATCTTACTTGTGTGACCAGAGAAGAGTCATATTTTCAAGCTCTGACTCATCTCAGGGTAATTTGCATATGTATCAAATTGTGTTTTTTTTTTTACACACAAAAAGCACCCAGCGCTATGGGGACTGAGTATTGTGGATATGCTAGCGGCCATCTAGTAGCAACCCTTGTCCTCAGCTCTATACCCAAAATCCCGGTGACAGGTTCCCTTTAATGGGACAGGTCTGTAGTAGTTCACTTGAACAAAAAGGAGCCCTCCCCGCCAATCTGATATTGATGAACTATCCTGAGGATAATTTTACCTCTTTAAAATTGCTTTGCCCTCATTGTTTACCTACGTGGAATAGTCATGGGCGTTCATAACAAGAATTCCAACCATCGGGTATATAGAAAAAACTAAGGCTAGTTTCACACCTGCAGTGTAAATTCCGTCAGAAAACAGCCTGCCGAAGTTACTGAATCAGGCACTGCCAGATGCCGACGGAATGCCCGCTGGACCAATTGAAGGGTTTCTGCTCCAGAATTAACTCTAATAAACTGGCTGACATTAGCAATGTGCTAATGTCAGCAGACTCTAACTGTACTATTTTTTCATTAAACTTTGAGGGAAGAAAAAGAATGGACATGTACAGATCAAATATCGCAAGGACATTGTTACAGTATCATACTATTGAACTTTACCTGCAATAATCAGATAAGAATATATTCTGTACAAGTCATATTCAAGAAGCAGAAATAACATTCCAGACTTTCCTCATTTTAATATAATCCCCTCCCCCCCCACCCCATCCCTTTCCCAAACAAACATAAACAGGAAAAATGACGATATCCCTTCCATAGATACTTATTCCATTTAGTGACCATTTGAGATAAAAATCTCTAGTATGCTTCAATGTTTTCACTCTAGTTCACAGATAGCTTGCCTAGGGTGCCTTTAGCCTGTTCCTCCAAATACCATAATGTACCACAAAATGGGAGCATTAATTCCCTTATTTCTTCTTGAGGAAGTACATGAATCACAAATTGCTTCCACTTGTGGAAAAATACTTTCGTCATCTTCCCCTTATGTTTCTCTGTCTCCAGTCTATCCATGTATAGTATATACTTCATTGTACCAATCACTTCCTCCAAACTAGGAGTGGTGGGAAGTAACCAGTGTCTAAGTAGGCATTTCTTTATGGCCAATAAAAATAGATGTACTCCCTTAATTCCAATAGCTTGGTTTTGTTCTCCCTCCGGGCTACTCGGAATATAACTGTACTATTTTTATGCTTATTGATACCCCGATTACTGCACAATTTTAACTTTGATATGCAAATTAGCCTCTAGGAGCAGGGGGGGGGGGGGGGCATTGCTCCTGCTCCTAGAGGCTCGGTTCTCCCACCTCCATGCTCGCCCTGTCAATGTAATACGGCAGGGTGTGACTATGCCCCCCCCTGTCATTCTGTGCTGAATGCTTTTCCATTCTATAATCAGCGGGTGTCTGAGTTCCGACACCCCTGCCGATCAGCACTGTCTGCTCCCGGCGGCTTTCCAAGCACAGCGCCGTACATTGTATAGTGGCTGTGCTTGGTATCGTGCTCAGCCCCATTACCTTGATGGGGCTAAGCTGCAACTAGGCCACGTGACCGATAAACGGTTCATCAATGGCCTAGAGAGAGGCTGCGGCACTCATTGAGTGCCCCCTTTTCTTTTAACAGTTGATCGGTGGGGGTCCCGGGTGTCGGACCACAGCTGATCTGATATTTATGACCAGTCATCAATATCTATTCCCATATAACAATATATATTCCCTTCCCACCGATCAGATACTGGTCACCAGTAGTAAAATCCCGGAAAACCCCTTTAATACACCCAGATAGCTGTTCTGTTGTTTCAATTAGATTATAAATTTAAGATGTTACAAAATGTTTGTAATTTCAGAATTATAGATGCATAGATTTTATATATATATATATATATATATATATATATATATATATAGCAAGGCCGATTCATTGGCCTGTATTTTTGGGAGGGGCGTCCTGGCCTATATCTGGCTCATACCTCTCTCCAAGAGGGGACGGACGGCAGCAGTGTTCTGTTACAGCCGGCGGCGTCAGCGTTTCCTAGGGGACAGAGCGTCTGTCACGGACGGTGTACAGGAAACAAGGCAAAGCAACATGTATAAATGACTCGCTGGATCCGAAAGCTAAGGAACCAAGGGAGACCCCTGCAGAAGACCTGGCACTTTCCCTGGCTGCTCAGCCTATGCAAAGATCCTAATGGTGGAGGTTTGCATATCCACGAACCTTGACTATAAAGCCCTGAGCACCCTACAATAGTGAGGGGGCACGACCACCGGCTCCCTACACAAGATACGGAGGGAGTCAGGGTCACCTGGGATCCAGCAAACAGAAAATAACAGATAAAGGTACAACACTTAGCTTTGTAGCAGACAGGAGAACAAGGTCAGCATGCACACACACTCCAGGAAGAAGTATAGGCCGCCCAGAAAAGCATTCTGGGGAGGAATTTAAAGGGAAGCAATTAGTCCAACACATGACAGCTGAGAGAGGCTAACGAGAGGAGGAGCTGAATACCACAACACAGAAACTCAAGGAGGAGGTTCTGAAAGGCCTCTGTCAGAGCTTCTCCGCTGTCTGGTTGTGACAGCGTCACTTCCGGTCGGCGCTTCCTCCGGCAGTCCGGCGTCCTGGTCCTCCTCGTGCGGCGGGTAAGTAGCTGCTGCCTCAGCGCAGCATCGGTTCGTCAAGTCCAGTCGGTGGGGTCGGTCCCTCTAAGGTAAGAGAGGGACATCCCCACACCGGAGCGGCAGTCTGGCAGCACGCCCCGCTCCCACGTGACTCGCACGCAGGTAGCAGGAGTCAGCGGGACTCCGATTCCTTCATGTTTTCCTCCGTCCAGTTCGTTTTCATGTAATGTTGCTAGAGGCCTGTGAGAGAGAGGGGGGGGGGGAGACAGGTTACGTGTGGCTTGCTGGTGCGCAGTGACATAATCTGTGGGCTTGGCAGCACTGAAGAAAATTCACATACAGGTAGCTTGGTGGAGTGTCTTCAGTGATGCCGTGGCAGCAGGGCACGGCCATGGTTATTTCAGATTATACGTGAAACAACTGACGCTTAGATTTACAAAGGACTGTCAATTGTTTTGTCTTATGCCTGGTTTATATGTAAAGATTTATCCTGATAATTACTGGGAAAAAAATAAAATAAAATAATAAGAAGAGCAAGCTTGCACCTATAGGGTACAGGCAGA
Source organism: Bufo gargarizans (assembly GCF_014858855.1). Taxonomy (NCBI): domain Eukaryota; kingdom Metazoa; phylum Chordata; class Amphibia; order Anura; family Bufonidae; genus Bufo; species Bufo gargarizans. The sequence continues at coordinate 366,352,366 of NC_058083.1, read as the reverse complement.
CAGTATTTTGTGGGGGCAAAGTCTGGCACGGGCCGCCGTGCTGTTAGTTAGGTGGGGGGGGTCTATGCCGTGCAGTGTGGTGGTGATGAGTTTTTGGGGGGCCGTGCCCCCAGTAACAAGCGCCCCTAGACGTTTAACAGCAGGGGCACGCCGAACCCTTCACATTGCATGGCATTTTTCATTGTTCTGTTGTAGTTGGGCAGGTTTTCAGTTGCCTGTCTTCATACACCTTCAACACTTTGCTTACCACTTAGATAGCCGTGTTTTTTCTGGCGCAGGCTCGTCAACCGTTCAGCCAACTCCGCGTTTTCCCCCGGCAATCAGACAATCGTATCTCGTCGCCCAGCCTGGGTCATTTGTACGCTGGCGCTAGCAAAAAAATATATACTTATTTTGTTTAATTCATGCGTACAGGTCTACTTCCACGGTTGATCCCTTTGTGTTCTTCTCATACCAGCATCTTGTCCTGTTTCGGTAAGGTCCTCCTTCTTTGGCTCCAAATTCGTCCACTGTCACACGTCTCCTCTTTCTCCATACCTCAGCTGTCAGGTGGTCACCAGGGTCAATTTTCTTTGCATGACGGTTTCTGCAGTGGCGGTGGTGGTGTCAAAGCACGGGTGTTAGTCAATCTTGGCACTTAATAGTGTTAGTGACGGTTCGTCATTTTGCTTATTTTAACAGTCCGGTCATGTCATACGGGTCAGATATCGTGGATGCTTCTGGCGAAGACCTGGGTTCTAGGGCATCGGAATCCGTCAGTATTCCATCTCTGCGCAATTGGACTGTGCCGAAACTCATGTCTGAATTAGCCAAAAGAGGCATTCCTTTCCCGGCCGTTGCCCGGAAGGCGGAATTATATAGGCTACTGGTGTCCACCCCTGCAGAACCTGGCCAGCAAGAGGTCTCTATGGCCACGGTTCAGACGTCCTTAACTCAGCTCCACATCATGCTGAATAGCCTCACCTCCTCCGTGTCCGGTGTGCAATCCAGATTGGAGTCGGTGGAGGCTAGGGTCGCTGGCTTGTCATCACCCGCCACTCTGTTGCCAGTCGTAGCGGCACCCGTTGCCAGTACTTCAGGTAACTTTGTTACAGTGCCCAACGTCACTCTAGCTCATTTCATTCCGGCTAACATCAAGAAGGACATCCTCGATGGCAGAGACGTGAACCTAGCCTCCCTCCTTATTGCCAGTCGTGACCTATTGGACAATAGGGTCATTGCGTGCGGCGATGTTTCTGTCGTCCTGAAGGGACGCGATCTTATGCTTAGCAGGAAGTTGACGATTCCGGAGTTTGTACTTGCCTTTAGTCTCTACCGAGATATCATCTGTTCAGTACGACCAGATAGGAGAGAAGAGTTGGACCTCTATCTCTTCAGGGTCACTGAGTTGGGCTACAAGTACGGAGGCTTCGGGTTTTATGATTACCATTGCTCGTTTTCTGCTAAGGCAGCAGCTGCGCTCAGTCAGTTCCAGTTTACCACCAACTGGGCCAACATAGACACAGAGATATTCTGTAGGCACTTCGCTGGGCTTAAAGCACCGGCATGCTCTTCATGCCAGTCTATCTATCATACTGGAGAATGGTTTCATAATGCCGCAAGCGCCCCAAGGTCCAATCCTTCTCCTCCTATTCCTGGTCCATCGGCTGGCATCCAGCAGAATTCTGCGGTTGATAAACTCGGCCGGCCAATCAAGTATCTGGGCAGGTCGCAAATCTGCAACAACTACAATTTTTCCACTTGCAATTATAGTCAGTGCCGTCTGTTGCACATTTGCGCCAACTGTTTCCGAGCCCACCCGAAAGTTGCCTGCTCATTAAAAACCGATAAACATTGCATGAGCGTGGTGTGACAGAGTGTCTGGAGAAGTAGTGGATGGGGTCTATGTGTGCCCAAGATTTCTCACTTCTGTCATTTAAAAGCAACCAGGGAAATGTTCAGGAGAGGTCTGTGCAATTCGGGTTTGCATAAAACCTGTTCTTAGGGCCTGTGTTGCTGGAGTGGGGAGAGAAGGGTGGGCCCCACTCTATCCGGACAGTCCGACTTTTGGGCTGTCAGGTAATTACTCAGGTGTGCTGGCCTGATATAAGGCTGAGAATGCAGACACAGCTCGCTCAGCCTGGGAACAGGTTACCTGCATGGAGCCTGCGAGAGCACTACAAGAGGTACGGACTTTGCTATTTTGTTTGGGTGCTTAGTATTAGGCCGGCACTTGGTCAGGGAGGTTTCAAGCTGTATAGTTAGAGCCGGACAGGCTTAGGATTTTTTGTTTGCTATGTTTTATGTTCTGTACCTCAACCTGACAATAAAACTGGCTGAGGTCAGTTAAACAAAGTTCCTGCCGTGTGGACTGTAACTTCTTCGGTGTGCCTGCTAAACTGTGCCTGTCTACCCAGGAGACGACAGCCCCGCTACCTAATCCCTTACAGTGGTAAATGTAGACCTCCTGGAATTGTACTTACAGGGGCATGAGGATGCTTCCTTCTGCGACTTTCTTGTGTCAGGTTTTACCTATGGTTTCCACACAGGTCTTGTGTCGTTACCGGACCACACCCATGAGTGTAGGAACCTGCAGTCCGCATCCCACAACCCTGGGTCCATAGATAGACTCCTCCAGTTGGAGTTAGACAAGGGATACATCATCGGCCCCTTGTCATCCCCATTCGAACGCTGGAGGGTCAGCCCCATAGGGGTGGTCACGGGAAAGTTCAGCCACAAAGAAAGATTGATTTTCGATCTGTCAGCGCCTCACGGGTTATCTACTCCCAGTATGAATTCACTCATTCCAGCGGAGGAGGTCAGCATGGTGTACGCCTCCATCGATCAGGCTATTGCACTCATCCTTGCCACAGGCCCTGGGGCGATCCTGTCCAAAGCGGACATATCAGACGCCTTCAAGTTGATTCCAATCGGGCCAGAACTTTGACGGTGGCACGGGATCAAGTGGAATTCCCTTTATTATTTCGCCACAAAGTTGACTTTCGGATCCCGTAGCAGCCCTTGGATTTTCGATCAGCTGGCGAAAGCCTTGCATTGGATCCTCGAGAACAGATTTTGTTGCGAACATGTTATACATTACTTGGACGATTTTTTGCTGATCGAATCTCCACAGGGCTCGCGTCACGATCTTCAGAGCTTGTTAGCTTGTTTCGCCCAATTAGGGATCCCCGTTTCCCCCAAGAATGTGGATGGTCCTGCGACCACCATCACCTTCCTGGGCATCGTGTTGGACACAGAGAGCATGTCAGCTAAGTTGCCAGAAGACAAGTTGGCTAGGGTCCGGGCAGTCATTCGCAGTTTCGTCACTGGGAGGATCACCACCAAGGTGGAACTACAGTCATTGTTAGGCATGTTAAATTTTGCTATGCGCGTCATTCTCCAGGGTAGGTCTTTTGTAGCCAGATTGTTACCACTCCTCTCAGCAGCTCCCTGTCAGGATAGTCCAGTATTCCTGGACAGTCAAGCGCAAGCGGATTTGAGCATGTGGGACCACTTCTTGAGTCTTTGGAATGGCGTGTCCATGTTTGTCCCGGCGGTCTCACATAACTCCCCCGTCATATTCTCCAGCAGCGGGGTCAGCACTAGTTTCGCTGCTATTTTTGGCCCCCATTGGCTGAACGGGGCATGGCTGGAGGAGATTTGCGAGACCACGGGAGTTTCCCAGGCAACGGAGGCTAGGGACTTGTATCCCGTAGTGGCGGCGGCACGTGTCTGGGGTAACCAGTGGACAGGCCGTACCGTGGCAAATCCAGTGACAGTGGCAAATCCAGGTCTCAACTGGTCATGTCCTTGATGAGATGTCTGGTACAGTTGTCGCTCCTACACAACTTCTTATTCTGTGGTTCCCTCATACGTGATGCGCAGGTAGTAGCAGTTGACGCCTTAGCTAAGCAGAATTACTCTTTATTTTCCCAGGTTTGCCCCAAAGCCGACACATCGAGAACCCCGTCTCCTCGTCCGGCCACGCTCTTTCTCAGTTGAACCAATACTTGACTACGGCCCATGGGCTGTTTGCCAGGTCGCTTTCGGCTAATACCACCAGAGCGTACAACACTGGCTGGCGGTTGTACTGCAAATTCCAGCAGGAACACCCCTGAGGCGGTCTTGGCCATATAGACTTCATATTGGCGTTCATCGGGTACTGCCATGAGCACATGCACCTTTCTTATGGCACCGTCAAAACTTACCTATCAGGGGTCCAACATCATTTGTCTCGCTCTCAGCCAGAAAGAACGTCGTTGTTTTCCAGTCACGTGGTCAAGGCCACGTTGAAAGGTTTACAGAACTGTACCCCAGGTGTCAGCTCCCGTAGACAGCCCGTGTCCGGCCCAATCTTCAGAGGCATGTCCGATTTGTTAGACCTTAGGCCTTTCGGAGTTCTGCAAAGCTTAGTATTTAAAGCTGCCATTTACTTGGCCTTTTACGGCTTCATGAGGCCAGGGGAGTTCACGTCACTGTCACTTAGTGGCCCCTTCCTATCCCGCCGACAGTTGGTTCCCAGCCCTGAGGGCTTTGTCTTGTCTTTGCCTGTGACCAAGACCACCCAGTCGAGTCCCCCTACCCAGATCAAATTCTTCCCCACGTCACACAAATGGTGTCCGGTCCACGTTCTGCAGAAATTGTCAGAGGCACTGGACAGTCGCGGCACTGACACCCCACTGTTACCCTTCGGGACAGCAGCATTGTCCACCTCCCAATTCATAGTGCACGCACGCATACTGGCGGCCAATTTAGGTTTAGACCCCCTCACGGTGTCAGGGCATTCGTTCAGGATCGGAGCAGCCTCGGCCGCTTCCAGGAATCAGTAGCCAGCCCACATTATCCGTAAGTTGGGCCGATTGCCGTCATCTTGTTACAGCCGGTATGTTCCGAACCCTGTCAGCGAGATTTATTGTGCCTTTCAGTATTTGGCGTTGTAATATGTCAATAAACACGTTTGTATTTTCATGCTGGGTTTTTGGCCTCTTTCAGGTGTACTCTCGACGAAAGCGGTTATGCCACAACTCAAGCCGCCAGTTCTGTTTGGGGGGTATTTTAGGGCGGTAGGTTCTTTCACACATAGCCCCGGCCACAAGTAGAAAGGCCGATTCATTGGCCTGTATTTGTGGGAGGGGCGTCCTGGCCTATATCTGGCTCATACCTCTCTCCAAGAGGGGACGGACGGCAGCAGTGTTCCCCTCCCAGCCCGCCCCATTCCTTTACACTCTCCCATAGGGTATACCCTCTTTCAGGTGTACTCTCGACGAAAGCGGTTATGCCACAACTCAAGCCGCCAGTTCTGTTTGGGGGGTATTTCAGGGCGGTAGGTTCTTTCACACATAGCCCCGGCCACAAATATATATATACACACACAGTACAGACCAAAAGTTTGGACACACCTTCTCATTCAAAGAGTTTTCTTTATTTTCATGACTATGAAAATTGTAGATTCACACTGAAGGCGTGAAAACTATGAATTAACACATGTGGAATTATATACATAACAAAAAAGTTTGAAACAACTGAAAATATGTCATATTCTAGGTTCTTCAAAGTAGCCACCTTTTGCTTTGATTACTGCTTTGCACACTCTTGGCATTCTCTTGATGAGCTTCAAGAGGTAGTCACCTGAAATGGTCTTCCAACAGTCTTGAAGGAGTTCCCAGAGATGCTTAGCACTTGTTGGCCCTTTTGCCTTCACTCAGCGGTCCAGCTCACCCCAAACCATCTCGATTAGGTTCAGGTCCGGTGACTGTGGAGGCCAGGTCATCTGGCGCAGCCAGGGGTGGACTGAGAACCCTCAGGGCCCCCCGGGCAAAATAAATCAAGGGCCCCCTTGCAGGCCCCACCCATGTTCTGCTGCAAGCCCCACCCTTTTCCCGCCTCCAGCCACACCCTACACAAATTTTAATAAGCAAATTTTTGTTTGGGCCCCCCCCCCCCCCCCCCCCCCCCAAAGAAAACTACTGATCGTTACACAAAAATAAGCCCTCACATAGACCGAAATATAGAAAAGTAATTTTTTAAAGGAATTAAACCAAATAAAAACTATACAAGTTTGTATCGTATTGAGCCGCAGAATAAAGACGTCATTTTTAGTGAACGCTGTGATGTCAAAACCTCAAAAACCTTGGCGGAATTGTGTGTTTATTTTATTTTTTGAACCCACAAAGAATAAAAAAATGTTCTGCTTTCTGATACAAGACATGGTAAATTAAGTGGCGACATTTAAAAAATGCATCTTGTCCCACACAAAAAAAAACCTCATATGACTATGCGAATGGAAAAATAAAAAGATTATGGCTAATGTAAAAATGAAAATGGGCCCGGTCTTTAAGGGGTAAAAGGTATCAAGCTACAATGTTTTATATTGCTTGCTCTTTTTGAGAGCATCAGGGTTTTTGCACATTCTACATACACAGCTCTGCTACACACACAGCTCTGAGTGGCACATTATATATCACTGTGTTGCACATTTTACATACACAGCTGTGCTGTGCATATTATACATGCCTCTGTCGCATACAGCTCTGCTACATACACCACACACACTACTGTGCTGGAGTCACACTATACACCTATCCAGGGCCGGTAGCGAATCTACCTCCATGTGCCAGTATCATATTGCCATCCTCTCCCCCTGCCCCCTGATGTGCCAGTATCAAGTGCCTCTCTCCTCTCCCCCCATGTGCCAGTATCAAGTGCCTCTCTCCTCCCCCCTCCATGTGCCAGTATCATAGTGCCAATCCTCTCCCCTGCCCCCTAATGTGCCAGTATCAAGTGCCTCTCTCCTCCCCTCTCCCCCATGGCAGTAAAAAAAACTAAAAACTTTTCTACTTACCTCCATGTCAGCGATGCGATGCAGCCTCTAGTGTTGAAGATTTGGTGCTCGTGTTCCTGTTTAACCTGTCTTTCAGAAAAGTTAAAGATGGGATTCGAACCCATGACCTTCTTTATCAGAGGCAAAGCGCCTAACCACACGGCCATAAGAGCTGTACAGCCAGTTACTTAAAAAAATGAAATATATAAGACTTCTACTGTAGATAACTTTGATACCTAGTGTACAACCATATACATGTCAGTTGCCCCAACACACCCAGCTCTGCTACATCCACATACACAGTGTGCTGGGGCAGCTGTCATGTGTTTTGTACACTAGGTATCAAAGTTAACTACAGTAGAAGTCTTATATTATTATTATTATTATTATTATTATTATTATTGTAACTGGTAATACAGCTGTCATGGCTGTGTGGGTATATGCCTTGCCTCTGATGTGATAGGTTGTGAGTTCGAATCCCAGGAGAAACTTTTCTGAAAGACATGCTCAAATAGCTGGCCTTACACAGCCTGAAGGTGTGTTTAGGGTCATTGTCCTGTTAAAAAATAAATGATGGTCCAACTAAACGCAAACCGGATGGAAAAGCATGCCGCTGCAAGATGCTGTGGTAGCCATGCTGGTTCAGTATGCCTTCAATTTTGAATAAATCCCCAACAGTGTCACCAGCAAAGCACCCCCCACACCATCACACCTCCTCCTCCATGCTTCACGGTGGGAACCAGGCATGTAGAGTCCATCCGTTCACCTTTTCTTGCTCGCACAAAGACACGGTGGTTGGAACAAAAGATCTCAAATTTGGACTCATCAGACCAAAGCACAGATTTCCACTGGTCTAATGTCCATTCCTTGTGTTCTTTAGCCCAAACAAGTCTCTTCTGCTTGTTGCCTGTCCTTAGCAGTGGTTTCCTAGCAGATATTCTACCATGAAGGCCTGATTCACACAGTCTCCTCTTAACAGTTGTTCTAGAGATGTGTCTGCTGCTAGAACTCTGTGTGGCATTGACCTGGTCTCAAATCTGAGCTGCTGTTAACCTGCGATTTCTGAGGCTGGTGACTCGGATGAACTTATCCTCCGCAGCAGAGCTGACTCTTGGTCTTCCTTTCCTGGGGCGGTCCGCATGTGAGCCAGTTTCTTTGTAGCGCTTGATGGTTTTTGTGACTGCACTTGGGGACACTTTCAAAGTTTTCCCAATTTTTCGGACTGACTGACCTTCATTTCTTAAAGTAATGATGGCCACTCGTTTTTCTTTACTTAGCTGCTTTTTTCTTGCCATAATACAAATTCTAACAGTCTATTTAGTGGGACTATCAGCTGTGTATCCACCTGACTTCTCCACAACGCAACTGATGGTCCCAACCCCATTTATAAGGCAAGAAAGCCCACTTATTAAACCTGACAGGGCACACCTGTGAAGTGAAAACCATTTCAGGTGACTACCTCTTGAAGCTCATCAAGAGAATGCCAAGAGTGTGCAAAGCAGTAATCAAAGCAAAAGGTGGCTACTTTGAAGAACCTAGAATATGAGAGAAAACTCTTTGAATGAGAACAGGGGTGTGGAATTCCTATCGCCATGCAGTTCCGGGCGCCGGGCAGGTAGTTTGTGCAGGCAGCTTAGCCCTGCGGGCAAGTAGCAGGGCTAGGGTTGCGCCGTGTTTTCCTCTAATACACAGCCCGGTGCAGCAAGTCCGGGCTGCTTACCGCAGTGTTATCAGCGCTCCTGTGCAGGCCGGAAGTCGGGCGCCACGGGCCGGAAGTCAGCTCCCAGCAGCCAGTTAGTCAGCGGCTGTAGTAGGCTCTCCTGACATGGTGGCAGCCCGTGCCGTGATAGATAGCCCAGCAGGTAGTGTGTGGTGACTGCTCTGGGTCAGCTATGCCCTGCTGTCAGGCTGCCGCTCTGCTTCTTCTCCCTGGCATTGAAGTCTCAATAGGAGTGCTGCCAGGTTCCAACTTCCAGCCACTCACCCTCCATGAATAGGGGGTAGGGGGGGGGGACTTCCCCATACTGGCATGTACATCAAGGGGATTCACTGCCCCAGTATGGCATGTACATTAAAGGGATTCACTGCCCCAGTATGGCATGTACATTAAAGGGATTCACTGCCCCAGTATGGCATGTACATTAAAGGGATTCACTGCCCCAGTATGGCATGTACATTAAAGGGATTCACTGCCCCAGTATGGCATGTATATTAAAGGGATTCACTGGCCCAGTATGGCATGTACATTAAAGGGATTCACTGCCCCAGTATGGCATGTACATTAAAGGGATTCACTTAAATATGGTTTTAATTTAAAATTACTTTTTGTATCAGGACAAGTAGATTGAGGCCTTAGTTTTTTTTTAATTTTTATTTCCACACCCCTGGAGAAGGTGTGTCCAAACTTTTGGTCTGTGCTGTGTATATGTGTGTATGTATGTATGTATATGTGTGTATATGTGTGTGTGTGTGTGTGTGTGTATATATACACACACACATATATATATTATATATATAATCTCAAAAGTTTAAGACCACTTGAAAAATGGCAAAAAAAAATCATATTTTACATTGTTGGATCTTAACCGCTTGCCGCCACGCTAACGCCGAAAGGCGTCATTGCGGCGGCTCTCCCAGGCTACGCTAACGCCAATAGGCGTCATCTCGCGTGAGCCGAGATTTCCTGTGAACGCGCGCACATAGGCGCGCGCGCTCACAGGAACGGAAGGTAAGCGAGTGGATCTCTAGCCTGCCAGCGGCGATCGCTCGCTGGCAGGCTGGAGATGTGATTTTTTTTTAACCCCTAACAGGTATATTAGACGCTGTTTTGATAACAGCGTCTAATATACCTGCTACCTGGTCCTCTGGTGGTCCCTTTTGTTTGGATCGACCACCAGAGGACACAGGCAGCTCAGTAAAGTAGCACCAAACACCACTACACTATACTACACCCCCCCCTGTCACTTATTAACCCTTTATGAACCACTGATCACCCCATATAGACTCCCTTTTTTTTTTTTTCTTACAAAGTCTCATATTCCACTAACTTGTGTCAAAAAATAAAATCTCACATGAACTCGCCATAGCCCTCACGGAATCCAAATGCGTAACATTTTTTAGACATTTATATTCCAGACTTCTTCTCACTCTTTAGGGCCCCTAAAATGCCAGGGCAGTATAAATACCCCACATGTGATCCCATTTCGGAAAGAAGACACCCCAACGTATTCCGTTAGGGGCATATTGAGTCCATGAAAGATTGACATTTTTGTCCCAAGTTAGCGGAAAGGGAGACTTTGTGAGAAAAAAACAAAAAACTAAAAATTTCCGCTAACTTGTGCCCAAAAAAAAAAATTCTATGAACTCACCATGCCCCTCATTGAATACCTTGGGGTGTCTTCTTTCCAAAATGGGGTCACATGTGGGGTATTTATACTGCCCTGGCATTTTAGGGGCCCAAAGCCATGAGAAGAAGTCTGGGATCCAAATGTCAAAAAATGCCCCCCTAAAAGGAATTTGGCCCCCTTTGCGCATCTAGGCTGCAAAAAAGTGTCACACATCTGGTATCGCCGTACTCAGGAGAAGTTGGGCAATGTGTTTTGGGGTGTCATTTTACATATACCCTTGCTGGGTGAGATAAATATCTTGGTCCAATGCCAACTTTGTATAAAAAAAATGGGAATAAATGTCTTTTGCAGAGATATTTCTCTCACCCAGCACAGGTATATGTAAAATGACACCCCAAAACACATTTCCCAACTTCTCCTGAGTACGGCGATACCAGATGTGTGTCACTTTTTTGCCGCCTAGGTGGGCAAAGGGGCACACATTCCAAAGAGCACCTTTCAGATTTCACAGGTCATTTTTTACACATTTTGATTTCAAACTACTTACCACACACTAGGGCCCCTAGAATGCCAGGGCAGTATAACTACCCCACAAGTGACCCCAATTTGGAAAGAAGACACCCCAAGGTATTCCGTGAGGGGCATGGCGAGTTCCTAGAATATTTTATTTTTTGTCACAAGTTAGCGGAAAATGATGATTTTTTTTTTTCTTACAAATCATCATTTTCCGCTAACTTGTGACAAAAAATAAAAAGTTCTATGAACTCACTATGCCCATCAGCGAATACCTTAGGGTGTCTACTTTCCGAAATGGGGTCATTTGTGGGGGTTTTCTACTGTCTGGGCATTGTAGAACCTCAGGAAACATGACAGGTGCTCAGAAAGTCAGAGCTGCTTCAAAAAGCGGAAATTCACATTTTTGTACCATAGTTTGTAAACGCTATAACTTTTACCCAAACCATTTTTTTTTTTTTTTTACCCAAACTTTTTTTTTAATCAAAGACATGTAGAACAATAAATTTAGCGAAAAATTTATATATGGTTGTGGAGTGCTGATTTGTAAAAAAGGGCCTGGTCAACTAGGGGGGTATAAACCTGTGGTCCTTAAGTGGTTAACAAGGTTCCAAGTAGAGCTTCAACATGCAACAAGAAGAAATGAGAGTGAGACAAAACATTTTTTTAGCATTCAATTAATTGAAAATAACGATTAAACTGAAACAGGCTGTTTTTCAGCTGATACAAATTTTTGGACCACATACCTTTAACCCCATAGCCTTATTTCACCTTAAGGGCCAGGCCATTTTTTACAAATCTGACCAGTGTCACTTTAAGTGCTGACAACTTTAAAACGCTTTTACTTACCCAGGCCGTTCTGAGAGAGTTTTTTTTTTTCGTCCTCACATATTGTACTTCATGACACTGGTAAAATAAAGTAAAAAAAAAATCATTTTTATTTTTTTAAAAATACCAAATCTAGCAAAAAATTAAAAAAAATTGCACATTTCCAAGTTTTAATTTCTCTACTTCTATAATACATGGTAATACCTCCAAAAATAGTTATTAATTTACATTCCCCATATGTCTACTTCATGTTTGGATCATTTTGGGAATGATATTTTATTTTTTGGGGATGTTACAAGGCTTAAAAGTTTAGAAGCAAAACCCAATTTTTAGGGACCAGTTCAGGTCTGAAGTCACTTTGCGAGGCTTACATAATAGAAACCACCTACATTTTTTTTAACCCTTTAGGTGTTGCACAAGAGTTATTGGCAAATGGGGATGAAATTTGCGAATTTTCCATTTTAACCCATTTTTTCCACTAACAAAGCAAGGGTTAACAGCCAAACAAGACTGTATATTTATTGACTTGACTCTGCCGTTTACAGAAACGCCCCATATGTGGTCGTACACTACTGTACGGCCACACGGCGGGGTGTAGAGGGAACGGAGCACCGTGTGGTTTTTGGAAGGCTGATTTTTATAGACCGGTTTATTTACACCGTGTCCTGTTTCAACCCCCCTGATGCACCCCTGGAGTAGAAACTCCCTAAAAGTGACCCCATTTTGGAAACTACGGGATAAGGTGGCGTTTTTTTTTTTGGGGACTATTTTTAGGGTACATATGATTTTTGGTTGCTCTATATTACATTTTTGTGAGGGAAGGTTACCAAAAATTGAAATTCAGAAATTTAATCTCCATTTGCCATTAACTGTTGAGGAACACCTAAAGGATTAATAAAGTTTGTATAATCAGTTTTGAATACCTTGAGGGGTGTCGTTTCTTAGATGGGGTCACTTTTAGGGAGTTTTTACTCTAGGGGGGCTTCAAAAGGGACATGGTGTCAATAAAAAAAGGCCATCAAAATCGGCCTTCCAGAAACAATGTCTGTCCTTTCCTTTCCTTTTGCGGCCTCCCTTTTACCGATACAGCAGTTTACGACCACAAATGTGGCGTTTCTGTAAACTGCAGTATCGGGGTAATAAATATAAACTTTTGTTTGTTTGTTATGCCTTGCTTGGTTACCGGAAAAAACGGATTGAAATGGAAAAGTGCCAAAAATAGCAGTTTTGGCACAGTTTTTTTGTTTGTTTTTTTGACCGTGTTAATCTGGGGGGTTGGGTCATGGGGTATTTTTATAGAGGAGATTCTTACGGACGCGGCGATGCCTAATAAGTCTACTTTCTTTTTTTTACAATCATTTAGGTTTTAGACTATTTTCCTTTTTTTTTTTATACAAAATTTTTTTTTTTAGCCGATTATCTCATGCGGGGGCTCCCTTTTTTGCGGGATGAGAGGACAGTTTTATTGGCACTATTTTGGGGGCTATATGACTTTTTGATCGCTTGCTATTAAACTTTTTGTTTTGTAAGGTGACAAAAAAATCTTTTTTGCACCTTTTTATTTTTTTATTTTTTATTTTTATTTATTTTTTGGGGTTGGGTCATGGGGTATTTTTATAGAGGAGATTCTTACCGAATATTCTTATCTGAATAATGCAGACATTTCCGGATGGCCTCAAACCAGGAGCTTGTCATGGCCGTACTGTAAAGTGGGGTCTGGTATAGGATGTCCCCACTCCAGTACAGCCTGACACTGGGTTTCTTGACCAGGCCCATATGCAGCACGATGTCCTCATCTCGGCTGCACTGACCGGCGTCCAGCCACCGGGCCTGGCCAAAAAGGAGCCCGGGTGTTGAGCAATGAACTGTTGGGCATACAGGTTCGTCTGCTCCATCATCAGATTTACAAGTGGGTCACAGAAAAAATGACAAAAAAAAAGTCATATTCAGTGTAGCCCACTGTGGAAATCTGGATTCCTGATTGGCCTACAAAATCAGGAATCACAGGCTCGTATCGTTCTGGGGTACATCAGACAAGTTCATCGGCAGGGTGCTCCGGTGGATTTAACTGGTGGGCCGGAAAACTAGTACGAGCCCCAGAGCTGCTCGTACTAGGGTCGGCCACAGGGTCCCTAACATGGCGGTCCCCTTGCTCCACCTTGAGGCCTCTCCGCCGCCTTGGGGGCTCATCATCATCGTTAGATGATGAGGACGCGGATGACAACAAGAAAGTGGGGTCATCCTCATCCTCACTTGGACTCTCCGAGTCGGAGGTCAGCTGGGCGTATGCCTCCTCCGCCGAGAACGTCCGGCGGGCCATAAGGGAGTGTGTGTCTGCGTGTGTGTAAATCTTTATTTGGTGTGCATGTGTGTGGGGGCACGGATGTTCGTGAACTCGCCCTAAAACTATGAGAAAAAAAAAAATTCAAAACCGCTGATCAACCGTCTGAAGTTGATTAGCGGTGGGGTGTGCGATGCGCTAATAGTAGCCGGATGCTAATAGTGCCGGCCACAGTCAGCGTACACACAAAAAAAATAAAAAAAATAATCCTGCACCCCAAAAAAGTGGGGGGGGGGCAAGCAGCAGCACCCCTGGGGGGTCTAGGGTCACACAGCTGTGCTGTAGACCCCATACACCCTAACTTAGGGTGATGCAATCAAAGTTTTACAAACTAACTTTCCCTTTTATTTTCCCTGCCTAGCCCAACCTTTCCCTATACTTTCCCTAAAGTACCTGCTGTTCAGATGGGGGGTGCTGGGGCACAGATCGGTTCCTGGGGGGCACAGATGGGGTGATGCTGGCACAAATCCACGAGGTGCAGGCAGCGCTCCTCTGGCTCCGGGACACAAAAGGAGGAGGAGAGGAGCGCTGGCAACATTTGGATCTGCCGCCGGCCCGCCCACCAACCAATCAGAGGCGATCCTGAGAGGTGATGTCACCATCACCTCTCAGGATCGCAGGATGGTGATTGGTGGGGTAAAATCACACTACCATCATCATCTTGTTCCAGGTTATCGGGTCTTCATAGACCCGAATAACCCGGAAACGCAGAAAACTGCAGGTCTGAATTGACCTGCGGTCTTCTGCGATCGCCGACATGGGGAGGGTCACAGGACCCCCCCGGCGCATTTAGCCTAGGTGCCTGCTCAATGATTTGAGCAGGCACCAGGTTTCGATCACCGCCCGCCGGGCGGCTGTGATCGGAACCATACATGACGTACCGGTACGTCATCTGTCCTTAAGTACCAGGACAACATGACGTACCGGTACGTTCTGTGTCCTGAAGAGTTTAACCTCCTTAAGGACACAGCCTTATTTCACCTTAAGGACCAGACCATTTTTTGCTAATCTGACCAGTGTCACTTTAAGTGGTGATAACTTTAAACGCTTTGACTTATCCAGGCCATTCTGAGATAGTTTTTTTTTTTTTCGTCACATATTGTACTTCATGACACTGGTAAAATGAAGTAAAAAAAAATATCATTTTTATTTATAAAAAAAATACCAAATTTAGCAAAAATTTGAAAAAAAAATTGCATAGTAATACCTCCAAAAATAGTTATCACTTTACATTCCCCATATGTCTACTTCATGTTTGGATCATTTTGGGAATGATATTTTATTTTTTGGGGATGTTACAAGGCTTAGAAGTTTAAAAGCAAATCTTGAAATTTTTCAGAAATTTTCTAAAACCCAATTTTTAGGGACCAGTTCAGGTCTGAAGTCACTTTGCGAGGCTTACATAATAGAAACCACCCAAAAATGACCCCATTCTAGAAACTTCGACCCTTAAGGTATTCAAAACTGATTTTACAAACTTTGTTAACCCTCTAGGTGTTCCACAAGAATTAATGGAAAATAGAGATACAATTTCAAAATTTCACTTTTTTGTCAGAGTTTTTCCATTTTAATATTTTTTTTACTTTTACAAAGCAAGGATTAACAGCCAAAGAAAACTCAATGTTTATGGCCCTGATTCTGTAGTTTACAGAAACACCCCATATGTGGTCGTAAACCGCTGTACGGGCACACGGTAGGGCGCAGAAGGAAAAGAATGCCATATGGTTTTTGGAAGGCAGGTTTTGCTGGACTGTTTTTTTTTTTTACACCATGTCCCATTTGAAGCCCCCTGATGCACCCCTAAAGTAGAAACTCCAAAAAAGTGACCCCATTTTAGAAACTACAGGATAGGGTGGAAGTTTTTTTGGTACTAGTTTAGGGTACATATGATTTTTGGTTGCTCTATCTCTATATTACACTTTTTGTGAGGCAAGGTAACAAGAAATAGCTGTTTTGGCACCGTTTTTATTTTTTGTTATTTACAACATTAATCTGACAGGTTAGATCATCTGGTATTTTTATAGACCAGGTTGTCACGGACGCGGCGATACCTAATATGTATACTTTTTATTTATTTATTTAAGTTTTACACAATGATTTCATTTTTGAAGCAAAAAAAACAAACATGTTTTAGTGTTTCCATAGTCTGAGAGACATAATTTTTTCAGTTTTGGGGCGATTACCTTGGGTAGGGTATGATTTTTGCGGGATGAGATGACGGTTTTATTGGCACTATATCTGGGTGCTTGTGACTTTTTTTTTTTTTTTATCTTTAGTTAATTTTCTATAACATAAGGACAATAACATATTATAACATAAGGACAATTATCTGATAATCAAGCAAAATATTTATAGGGCCCATCTTAATACTACTGGGGGTCCTTAGATACAAATAAAAGGGTATCAATATAGATACAGTGAGCTAGATTAGACTGACTCTACCAATCACGCTAGTGTTAGCTGATACCTTATACACAATTTAACTAAAGGACATAACTCTTACTGTTGGTCCTATTCCCTATTAATCAGAGTAGAATGTGGTGGACATACAAGGGAAAAGCACAACCAAAGATAAACTAAGGTTCATAAATAAATAAAGGTCAGTCAGGATCGCAATCATTCGAGTATTTGTCTATTACATACATAAAGTAAACCTCAATTCCATGTGAACTGTTAGGATTGACATTGCCTAAAATATTAATAAAGTGGGAAGGACACATCTGGTGGAGCTACTTTTAGGCTGAAGCATATGCGAGAGCCAAGGTTGCCAAATTTTCAGGAACTCGCTTCTTTTGTTATTTTCCCATCCCGCCAATTCATCCATTTGACACAAAAGGTTCATTTTTTCATACCACATGGTCAACGTGGGGGGATCCGTTTCTCTCCATTTAATTGGAATAAGAAGCTTTGCAGCTGTGATCATGTGTGTGGCTAGAGATGTTTTATTTGGCCTGAAATCTTTCTCGGGATGCCATAATAAAATCGGGGGGCCTGTGAGTTTTTAATTTGAGTGGCAGACCTTGTTAATGGCTGATTCAACCTCATGCCAGAAGTGTCTTAAGGTCGGGCATGTGCACCAAATGTGAGAAATGTTACCCACTCCATTAGAACATCTCCAGCACTGATTAGAGGGAATCAAGTTAATTCTATAGAGGAAGTCCGGTGTGCCATACCATCTGGTAAGTATCTTTACCCAATTTTCTTGGACTCTTACACACCTGAAGAATCCATGAGAATGGGATAGAATAAACGCTTTATCTGAATCATTTATTGTGATGTTCAGTTCTCTCTCACGTTCTCTCAGATATGCCAGTGTCTTTTGGTCTCTCCCAGTTAGCAATTGTCTATAGATTGATGATAAGCATTTTGTGGGAATGGAAGGTAGAAGGACATAATTCTCCAACCAGGTTGGTTCTGGAAGAGGAAGGTATTCAGTCTTTGAGAACTTGGCACATGTATTCTCAATCCCATTTCTGGATCATATTTATTTCAGAAGCGGAATTCCCAGTGAGGGCAGTGAAAATATCAGGGTTTGGGGACAATCTGAACAGATCACCCAGTCTGTAGTCTTGGACAAACTTCCAGACCAATAGATCTTTTGATGGGATTAGTCGAAAGTACATGTGTAAGTAAGGGAAGAGGCATTATGGAAGAAAGACGTTTGCCACTCATGTTAAGTGCTGGAGACGTATTACATTGCATAATAGTACACCTCATGATCTAACTTTTTATTTCTTGTCTAGTGGGAGCCTTCTATAACTCCATAGAAAGTGTTCCCTATTTCTTCCCAGCAAAGCTCTTTCCAGGGCTATATGAAGGGGAAAAGGTTGTGGTCTGGTCAAGGTAATCCACCACTCTAAATGTATAGCTTGAATATAGGCAGACAAATATGGAAGGGAAATACCTCCTTGTTTTCTTTTTCTCGTAAGAAGGGATAGTCTGGCTCTTTTACCTGCCCATAGAAACTTTCCCATGAGCACCTTAATTTTATTAAGGAATGACTTTGGGACAGAAATGGGAAGGGATCTAAAAGTATACATAATTTGAGGTAGAACATACGTTGTTAAAACGTTTTTTTTCTCTCTAACCAAGACAGATTAAGTACTGAGGCTCTGGTGAGAAATGATTTAATTTTATTTATTAAGGGGGTGTAATTAAGTCGAAAGAGGAGGTTCAGGTTAGGGTTGGACGATATCAAAAATATTCAGATGAGACAAAATTTATTGCGATAACGATATATATCGCGATAAATACCCGTTTTAAAGAAAAAAACACAAGGAGACGTTATACTGTATGGGGGCATCCACAAGGAGACATTATACTGTATGGGGGCATCCACAAGGAGACATTACACTGCATGGGGGCCACAAGGAGATATACTGTATGGGGGGGCCACAAGGAGACATTATACTGTATGGGGGGGGGCCACAAGGAGACATTATACTGTATGGGGGCAGCCACAAGGAGACGTTATACTGTATGGGGGAAGCCACAAGGAGACGTTATACTGTATGGGGGAAGCCACAAGGAGACGTTATACTGTATGGGGGCAGCCACGAGGAGACGTTACACTGTATGGGGGCAGCCACGAGGAGACGTTACACTGTATGGGGGCAGCCACGAGGAGACGTTACACTGTATTGGTGCAGCCACGAGGAGACGTTACACTGTATAGGGGGCCGCAAAGAGACGTTATACTGTAAGGGGAGACAAGGAGACGTTATACTGTAAGGGGGGCCACAAGGAGCGCAGCCACAAGGAGCCATTACATACAGTTATAATGGGGGCAGCTGCACCTGCAGGCTGCAGCAGCCACAAAAGGAGACATTACTTAGAGTATATGGGGCTGGGGGGCAGCAGCTGCCTCCCCCCCCCCCATGTCTTATGGCTACCTGTGTGACCGTGACTTAAGTTGTCACCGGTGACCTGTCTGCCCACCATAATTCCTTTTTGTTGGTCAAGAAGGAATTGGTCATTACATGATGAGCATGACGCTCATCATGTCATGGGGGAGCCGGGAAGTACTGGAGGGAGACGGGAGTCGAGGGACTCATGATGGCTCACTGCGGAGCATGCAGCTAGTGGCACTGGCAGGCGCAGGCATGAAGGACCGACTGAGTTGGCCTGGGCCAAGTCCAAGACCTATAACTGGGGTAATAGGCAGAAGTGGAGTGACAATACACCTTTTAATAGCTGCCCGTCCGGCAGCTGTGATATGGGGTCGACTCTCTTCTCTCTGCAGGGGGTGGGTGGGAGTCGGACGGAGTGTGGGTTCTTCTCTGACTGACTTTCCCGCCACCCGCTGCTGTAGTCTGTATGTACTGCGCTCAGCGCTGCTCTAGTCTCGGCCTGGGGGCATCACCTGATTCCGATGTTAGACGTCGGTCGGTGTGCGGAGTCGGAGACAGCGCGTTCCGAACAAGCAGGAGGAGCCGCTGGTAGATATAGATAATGATGGGTGAGGGCAGCGCAGCGGTGCTGCGGACTCTGTTTTTAAAGCTATGACGTAACGAAATATATTTTGTTACGTCATATCGCCGTATCGCAGTTTTTTTAATACCGCAGTATATCGAAAAACCGGTATATCGCCCAAGCCTAGTTCAGGTTAGCTGGTACTAATATTCCTAAATATTTTATAGCCTCATTAGGCCATTTGAATGGGGCCGAGGCCTCTATGCGTCTTTTTTTAGCCGGATCAAGTTAGACCCCCAAAGCTTCAGATTTCCCCATATTTATTTTAAAATTGGAGATGGTTCCAAAATCCCCGGAAATCTCCAATACATGAGGCATCGCTTCCTCGGGGTTCGTTATCATCAATAAAAGGTCATCGGCAAACGCTGCCATCTTATGCGGACACCTTCTGCGGTCACTCTATCCCCTTAATATCAGGAGTTTGTCTGAACTTCAGGAGGAGGGTCTCCAATGTTAGAACAAACAGGGTGGGAGAAAGGGGGCATCCCTGTCTAGTTCCATTTCTAATCTGATAATCTGAAAGGCATCCGACAGAGCTCCATTAACTAGTACTCTTGCAGATGGGGCTGAATATAAGGAAAAAATGGCGTCAATAATTTGCAAAGGAAAGCCAAAAGCTTCTAAGCAAGATTTCATAAACCGCCAATTAACTTTGTCCGCCAATTAACTTTTTACCGATATTATCGGACGATATTCAGGATTTTGATCGGTATCGGCATCTATTTTGCCGATATTCCGATAGCTTATGGTGAACACAGATCGCGCTGCTGACAGCGCTCTCCGTGTTCCCTCAGCAGCAGCACAGGGGAGAAGAAAGCAGTGTCTCCCCCCTCCCCCTGTGCTGCTGCTGCCACTGCCACCAATGAGAGGAAGGAGGACAAGAGGAGGGGAGGGGCTGTGGCCACTGCGCCACCAATTAAGATAACTCTCTCATTCATTCATATACAGGAGGCGGGAGCTGGCTGCAGAATACCCCCCCAGTATTAATCATTGGTGGCACAGTGCGCCCCCCAGTATTGATCATTGGTGGCGCAGTGTGCCCCCCACCCCTGTATTAAAAACATTATAGGCACAGTGCGCCGGCCCCACCAAAGCCCCCCCCCCTCCCTCCCCCCAGTATTAATCATTGGTGGCAGTGGCAGCAGGATCCCCTCTCCCCTGCTCCTCCGATCGGAGCCCCAGCAGTGTAATGAAGCCCTTGATGCCGTGGTAAGCTCCATGCTGCTGTGTGCACAAAGCACAGAGCAGCAGGGACAGTGTGAGCTCCTATTCACCCTGATGGAGCTCTATCAGGGTGAATAGGAGAAGGGTTCTAGTCCCTAAGGGGGCTAAAAGTTAGTAAAAAAAAAATTAAAAAATAAAAATAAAACACCCAACTATTAAGTATAAATGAAAAAGAAAGATTTGCAAAAAAAAAAAAATACACATTAACAATGAACATACATTTTCAGCAGATTTGTGTGGGAATTTTTTTTTTTTTCAAAAATGAAAATACCCAGAATATCTGTATAAATTATCGGCCTGAAAGTTCACAAATTATCGGTATCGGCCCTAAAAAATCAATATCTGTCAATCCCTACTTTTCAGCATACGTCCCGAAAAGTAAAAGTGGCATCTTCTTCTCTTTAGCTAGGAATATAGCATGCAATACTCTACTGATGTTGTGTCTCCCCTCCCTGCCAGGCACAAAACCCACTTGTTTCCTATCCTATCAGTTCTGGGAGCAGTTTTGAGATGCGTTGGCTCAAGAGTTTTGCCCACCATTTCAGATCTGTATTGAGGAGTGAAATGGGTCGATGATTACTACATTCCTCTGGGTCCTTCCCTTCCTTATGTAAAACGGTAATGTGAGCTAATTGAGCCTGAGGAGTGAGGGAGGAGCCCAACATCAGAGAGTTGCACATTGTGGTGAAGTGTGGTATCAGGACCTCTTTGTATTTTTTATAGTAAGCAATAGGGAACCCGTCTGGGCCAGGGCTTTTTCCAGATGGGATAGTGTTAAGTGTTTTTTCTCCCTCCAACTCCGTGAAAGGCAAAAGGAGGCTGTTTTTCCCTGCCTCAGAGATAGCTGCGATTTTGATGGATTGAAGGAAGGAGTCAATGTGGTTTTGTAGGTGAGGGGGATTATTCCCAGGGGTATCTGAGTGATCCTCAATGTTATATAGTGATTTGTAGAATTTACAAAACTCTTCAGCTATGGCAGGAGTCGTAATCAGTCTATTACCATCTTTAGCTTTAATGGCACTAACAAAGGTTTGATTTCTTTGTGCTTTTAAAAGGGAGGACATTCATTTGGAACCTTTATCTCCGTGCGACTAATACTTAAAGCGAACCTTTCACCTGCATTTCACTTAATAAACTATCCAAAGTACCTTTATAGATCATCCTCATTGTGTTATCATACAGTCTTGTCCTGCTTTTCTGCCATGTATATGCATGAAAAAATCGCCTTTATAAAGTACTCTTCTCCAGCTCCACAAGTCACGATAGAAGTCAAGGGGGTAGCCCTTCCCTCACTCCAGGCTGTAACTCCCCTGCCCTAACACCGCCTCTATGCAGTCTAATTGACACCCGGCTCAGTCGCCGGGACCGCACTTGTACAGGCGGCGAATGCGCCGTCGGCCTCAGTAGCAGCGCAATCCCGTCTATCTCGCGGACTCAAGCGCGATCCTGTAACTGAATTAGGTGAAAGGTTCGCATTAAATCTTAATGACTGCAAAGTTTTAGCTGACTTGACATTTAGTGTATCCTTCAGTTGAGAGCGTATGAGGTTTAGAGTATTTTGTGTAACATCTGTCATGTTGGTCTTATGTTGTTTTTCTAGAGTGGAAATTTGTGATAGGAAGTGTAGTATTTTTTTGGTTCTTTGTCTTTTTACCCTGGTACCCAGGCTAATCAGTTCCCCCGCCCCCCCCCCCCCCACCCCCCCGATGACTGTTTTGTGGGCCTCCCATAGTGTTGTTTTGGAGACATTAGGGGTGTCATTATTTCTGAAATACTCTAAAATCCTCTCTTTAATCTGGTCCCTATTAACTATATCTTCTATTAGCGTGGTGTTAAGTCTCCAAGACCATGCTTTAGGTGGTATATCTTGAAGCCTCACCTGTAAGATTACTGAAGCATGGTCTGAGACTGTTATGGAACCTATAGACGTGCTAGTGACTGACATGAGGGCCGTATTTCACAGGAATAAATAGTCCAGTCTTTGGTAGGACCTATGACCCCGGGAGTAATAGGTCCTACTTGGATGGAAGATTCTCCAGACATCAGACATTCCCAAACCTGCTAAACCTATCCTGGAGCCTACGGATTTGTTTCAAGGATATAGAGGTATATTTGGAGGTTGAGTCTTTTGAGGGGTCTAGGGCCAGGTTAAGATCCCCGCCCATAATGAGCGTTCCCTCAGCAAAGGGTTTCAGTATATCTAATGTCAGAACCAACCAAGAAACCTGCTTAGTGTTAGGGGCATACAAATTGACAAGGCCATGGAGTTCAAGTTTCTACCTTTGATAAATACATATCTTCCTTCAGGATCCACTCTTTTATCTAGAACTACTATAGGAATATTTTTACTAATCCCTATTGAAACACCCCTGGCTGCTGACGTATAAGTAGCATGATACCAGTTGGTAAAATGTTTGTTCACCAAGTTAGGAATATGGAGATGTCTAAAATAGGTTTCTTGAAGAAACGCTATATCCGCTTTCTCCTTACTAAGCATATGGTATATTTGACTGCGTTTTTGTGGTATGTTCATCCCGTTCACATTTAGAGTCACAACCATCACCTTAGCCATTTGAGTGACGTTTGAGGCAGGCAGCTAGCGTTAATATCAAAATCCTAACTGACTTAAAAAATAATAAGAGAAAAACATAAACCGGTCAACCTACAATAGGTGTGGAGACCCCTCAGAAACATAAAACTGTACATAAGTGAGGCAACACACATAAAAATGCATGTTGGGGGGTAATAACTTAGTGGTGGGAGCCACGGTCAAATTCGGAGCACCACGGCTTAAGCAAGATGTAACCCGTTGAAAGCTGTATAATGATGAGCTGGGTCAAGTGCCGTAGGATATCTCCCCAGGAATGTCTAATTTAACATCATATTGAGTATTCAGTGTCATATCCCAGACACTCCCAAGGATCTATCCCAGGGCCCTCTATTATCTATGTGATTCATAGAAACAGTGACTCTACCAGTTACATATACATGTGGAAAAAGTACTGGTAACCATAAACTGTGCGTACTTCTATATCCTATAGTATGAGATTGATGTAAGCCCAAACAGTAAAATAAACATAGCTGTTAACTTAATGATTTTCCTAGTCTATGACGTAAAGTCATTTGTTTTATTAAAGACACGGAGGCGAGTATTGCTATCTCTTATTTTACTGTCCACCAATAGCAGCAAAGAAATTAACATAAGAACCATGTCACCATAACAACCATAGGCCCTCCCCAGTCCGCCCCTAAAACAGGTAGCTCCACATCTGGATCTTCCTCTTTCTTTGTAACTCTGACACCATCTTCAGAACCTCAACTGGAAACGGAACTGTAACTGGAATCTGGACGTGAAACCTCAGCTTCAACTGAACAGTAGAACTAAGTCAACGTGGCTAATACTCCTGGGAACCACAGAAGGATCTAGACCTCTAGACAATAAGCAATATAACCAGAGTGAAAACTAGGCGAAAAACTGCACAAAGTCGGACATACGGAATCGGAAATAAACCGTAAGGCCGTACATTAAAATACAATATTAATAAATATCCACAATAAAAATACAATAGATTCTAACACATAAATAACAAATGGGCGGGAAGAACCAACCAGGGTGGGCAATACTCGCCTCGGTGTCTTTAATAAAACCATGACTTTACGTCATAGACTAGGAAAATCATTAAGTTTTACAGCAAGACACAGAGTCTCATATTGCAAGTTCAAAGCTGATCAATAATAAACGAGAACACATGAGGAGGACGAAAATAAAATTCTCTATAAGTCGTGACCCTAGATCAGTCAGCCAAACGCAAAATGTCCTCCAAGCGAGCCCCTGATACCGTCAAGGACGTGGCCGTCGTGCCTCTGGCCGAATGCGCAGTAAAAACAGAGGTATCTACTCCAGAAAGGGACATCCATCGCGCTAGAGTAGGACTGGAAACCGGTCCGAAAGGATGACGAATGGAGAGAAACAGTTGCGGGACCTCCAAAGCACGGAGGGCCCGCGTCCGAGACTCATACTCCTGTAAACAGGTCACCGGACAAAGCGCAGGTGTGGCCGGAAAACAGGGATAAGACACCGTTCTGATATTAGTCTTAGTGCGTCGCGAGATGTTGAACGTGACGCCGTCAGGAGAAAAATACCTTGCGTCATGGTCAAGGGCCCTCACATCGGAGACCCTCTTACAGGAGATGAGGCAAAAGAGGGTCAATAATTTAGCCAACAGTTGACGGAGGGAAAGATTCGGATTGTCCGGCCAAGCGGAGAGGAAGGATAGAACCAAAGAGACGTCCCACGTTGTAAAGCGTGGCCGGGGTGGACGAGCCAAGCGCGAGCCACGCAACAAACGAGAAACAGAAGGATGCTGTCCCGCAGGAACACCGTCGAATCCCTGATGAGTTGAGGAAATAGCTGAGTGAAAGAGGTTGATAGTCCTATAGGCTCTCCCTGCTTCAAAAAGGGAAGTAAGGAATTGCAACAGTTGAATCACAGGTGCTGAAATGGGATCCAGGTCCCGTTCCAAGCACCAGCTAACCCAAGTTCCCCAGGCTGCCCGATAAGATTTTCTGGTGCCGGGAGCCCAACCGTTGTCCAGGAGGCGTCTAGTTGCCTCCGAAATACCTTCGACCTCTCTGGGCGTCCTGAGACTCGGCAAGCCAGAAGCTGAAGCGAATCGTCCATCAGTAGAGGGTGTTGTATGCCTTGGGGTCCATGGAGAAGATTCGCCTGACATGGGAGGAGAGGCACGTCCACAAAAGGGGACCACCACCACCAATTCGGCCGCCTGACGACGAGTCTGCAACAACATCCTTGGAATCATAGCAAACGGCGGAAACGCATAATGCAGAGCGGTCGACCAGTTCTGAAGGAATGCTTCCGCCTACGTATCCAGGCGCCAGATGAAGAACCGGGGAAGTTGAGTATTGAGTCGGGAGGCAAAGAGGTCTATGGCAAAAGGACCCCAGACTTCCAACACAGTAGAAAACACCTCTGGTCTCCAATCGCTGCCGTCCGCGAAGTATCGGGAGCCAATCCACCAGGTAGTTGGGTAAGCCTGGGAGGTATTCCGCTTGCACCATGCTGTCCCTGGATAGACAATAGGACCAGAACTCTTTTGCCAGGCGCGCCAACGTTGCCGACTGGGTTCCACCCAAGCGATTGACATAGTGGACTGCCGAGACATTGTCCATGCGTAACCTGATGCACGCATGGGCGATACCGTTGGTAAAACTTCTGATGGCAAACGACCCCGCCAGAAGCTCCAGCACGTTGATGTGGAGGCGGGCGTCGTCTTCCGACCTCCAGTGGAAAACCCATCGCAGTGAGCACCCCAGCCCTGGAGACTTGCGTCCGACTCCACGGTGAGTTCCGGTTGAAAGCCGAAAATCGCTCTGCCATTCCATGCCTCTAAGTTGTCGACCCAGCAACGAAGTTCCTCCCGAGCCTCCGTATCCAGAACCACCGTATCCGCAAAAGTGGCACCAGAACGCAGGTGTGCAATCTTCAGCTGCCGGAGGGCGCGATAATGGAGGGGAGCTGGGAATACCGCCTGAATCGAGGAGGCCAGCAGGCCGAAGATGCGGGCCAGGTGACGCAGGGACAGGCATGCAGTCGATAGAGCGCGTCTCAGTTCTTTGCGGATCGAACGTAATTTCTCCGCCAGAAGGCTGAGGGATTCCGAGATTGAATCCACCGTAAAGCCCAGGAACTCCATCCGTTGTGACTGCATGAGTCAGGATTTCTCCAGGTTCAGGAGAAACCCGAGACCCATCAGGAGATCCGAAGTCCAACGCAGATGTTCCAACAGGACCGACCGAGATTGGTGCACGATGAGGATGATGTCCAGATATGACGAGGCGAACCCCACGACTCCGCAGCCAAGACATGACCGGGCGCAACAGTTTGGTGAAACACCAAGGTGCTGAGGATAGGCCGAACGGGAGACAGGTGAATCGCCAAACCTCGCCTCTCCACCGGAAACTAAGAAGGTCCCTGGACGTCGTGGCAACCGGGACCGTTAGGTAGGCGTCTTTGAGATCCAACTTCACCATCCAGTCCCCGGGATTCAGCAAGTCTCTGAGCAGGTGAATCCCTTCCATTTTGAAGTGACGATAGCATACCACTGCATTCAAGGCGCGAAGATTTATCACCGGGCGCATTTGACCGCCCTTCTTCTGCACAAGAAAAATGTTGCTGATGACTCCCCCGGGAACGGGGGGAGCCCTTTCTATTGCTCTTTTGTGAAAAAGGGAAACAAGCTTGATGTCTATGAATGTTAATTCCGGTTGTGAAAGTGACAGCGGAGGGGGAGGAGGGACGCGACTCGGGGAGTCCGTGAGCTCTATGTGGAAACCTCTCGCAGTGTTCAACACCCATGGGTCTGACGTTATGTTTGACCAAGCGTGGAAACAGTGACGGAGCCTGCCCCCTACACAATGAACCAAAGAAGTCCCCACTGGGGATAGACTTGCCAAAGGACTTGCGAAAATTAGGGTTCCCTCTAAAGTACCGCGATCGCCATTGGCCACCTCTGGCCGGGAAGAATGGAGACGGGTTCCTCTGTTCCTGGAAAGGCGGCCTCTGGGTGAAGGAGCCTCTGCCTGAGCTGCGGGCCTGAAAGCTGGATCGGCCGGACAGGCTGCCCCTGCTACTGCCGTCCCTGGTGGAGTCCCGTCCCTGAAAGACCCTGCACATTGAGGACTGGGCTTTGTCTAGGGCCATAAACGCCCCCACGAAGAGACTGAGGTCTTTGATAAAAGAATCCCCAAATAACAGACCCTGCGCATCTTTACCTGCCTCAGTAAGGGCCAGGTTTGGCAATTTAGGGTCAATTTTAAATAGGATGGCCTCACGCCGTTCAATGGCTAGGGACGAATTGGTATTACCCGCGATACAAAGCTCCCTTTGTATCCAGCCAGTAAGCTCCTCCGGATCAATAGGAGAGCCTTCAACTCTGGCCATCTCAAATAGTTTGACTAGGGGGCCAAATATATCAAGGAGCATGTCTTGGCAGCTCCGTAAGGCAGAGTCCAACCCTTTACAGGGGTTCCAGCCCGTTTTTGACAAGAACTGGGTCATCTTAGGGTCGACAATTGGGATCTCACAAACTTTGTTGGGGACCAGGGGTCTGGGGCACTCAACCCTGAGCTTGCTACGAGCCTCCTTGCTTAGGGGACAGCGAACCTAGTGCTCAAGATAGTTGCTGACATGAGCAGCAGGTAGCCACTCCGCCGACCTAGGGTGGTGGAGGGCATCAGGGTCAAACATCGGAGCACCAGAGGGGTCTACCAGGGAAGAGGCCGCATCCGCGGCGGTGGAAGCTGGCTCCTTAGCTAAGGAGGTGGAAGGAGTGGGGCATACAGGGTCTGGTATAAGGTCAGAAGCCTCCTCCTCAGAGTGGCAACTCGCCTCCGTCTCAGACCCAAAGTCTGACTCAGAATCACTGTTGTGTGCTCTAGAACATTTCCACGTGCGCGCCCGTTCTGCCTGGCGTGATAAGGCTCTCTTACGTGATCTAGGCACGCTATCATGGGTGGCTGTAATCACACCAGTCAAATTCTCCTGTGTGGTAGGAGGTTCAAATTCGGTAGGCTGCGGATTAGGCATAATAGGCGTCTGCCAGGAGGGGCCAGAGGCATGGGCAGACAAGGCCTGTGATATGGTCTGCGATAAGATGGAGGACATAGACCCCATTGCCTCCATAATGGCGCTGGAGACTGTGCGCTGTAGAT
Source organism: Bufo gargarizans (assembly GCF_014858855.1). Classification (NCBI taxonomy): domain Eukaryota; kingdom Metazoa; phylum Chordata; class Amphibia; order Anura; family Bufonidae; genus Bufo; species Bufo gargarizans. The sequence continues at coordinate 366,324,111 of NC_058083.1, read as the reverse complement.
CTAGGGCCTGAACATTTATGTCTGACATCCTGGGCTCCCCAGTGGAGGGTGGGGGGTTAGGCCCAGAGGGAGTTTGATCTGCTGACATAATGAATGTGGCCACAACTGACTAGTGTACCAGGTCAAAATTGTAACTAACCTCAAGGGAGCAGCTAGATATTAGGAAGAATACAAGGATAAAGCACCTAACACTGACAGGTAACGAGGAGTTAATCACCCCAGACAGCCGCAGAGCAGGAGCGCCGCACCAAGCATTCAATTCAGTACAGCAATGGCCGCCGAAATCCCGCGATATTAGGTGCGAGAAGCGCCGAAGATGGCCGCCGAGATCTCGCAACCACTGGAGGAGAAGCAGGACCGGCGCATGACGGACCCAAAATGGCCACCGGGATCTCATGCGATGACGCGACCATCGGGGGACCGCCAGACACATGAGAAGCGCACAGGTACAAGCGGAAAAGGAGGTGGGAGGGACGGGAGCGGCGGAGAAAACTGCTGTGCCATAACCCCAGGAAAGCCTCCCAAACAAAAGCAGGGCACAGCGAAAAACTGCTCCAATGAGAGATAAACACCCAAGAATCGCAGGCTCTAGACAATAGTGGGGGCACAAGCCAATAAAGAAAAGGGTGCCGAAAAGCACAGTACAAAACTAAATACAGAGCCCCTAAACAAAGCTGAAGTTCAGGGTTTAACCATTTGGGGAAAGAGAAACAAGGCAAATGTAAAACAGTACACTTAAAGGGAAATGCACAGATGTTACTTATCTGGTGGCAGCAGCAAAGAAAGAGGAAGATCCAGATGTGGAGCTTCCTGTTATAGGGGCGGACTGGGGAGGACCTATGGTTGTTATGGTTCTTATGTTAATTTCTTTAAGTCCCCTCACTCGGACCTAAAAAGCAAAAGGTTAAAGGGAATCTGTCACTAGCAATTTACCCAATTTTTTTTTTTTCATGAATCCATGTTTAACAGAGTACCTTTTTTCCACTGGTCTTGTTCTTTTGATTGTGAGTCTTGTAGTTTCTTCAAAAAATCGATTCTTATGATATGTAAATGAAGCTGTAAGGAGCCCAGAGGGGCGTTATTCTTATTCCACGGTGCCCAGGAACGCCCCTCTGAAGTGCCGTGACCAGCTAAATTTGAAAAGTAATAACTCCTCCAAGCAATCTAAAGTGCTCAACACATCCCCCGCCCCCTCACCAGCGCCGTGCTCTGCGGCAAAGACCCGGATCCTCCTCTCGCCGGCATCCCAAATCCCGCGCATGCGCAGTGCCGTCAGTCATCTTATCATAGCGCAGGCAATCGCCGGCACTGCGCATGCGCGGGATTTGGGATGCCGGCGAGAGGAGGATCCAGGGCTTTGCCGCAGAGCGCGGCGCTGGTGGGGGGCGGAGGATGTGTTGAGCACTTAGCCGCGCCTCTGGGAGGCGACTTAGATTGCTTGAAGGCGTTATTACTTTTCAAATTTAGCTGGTCACGGCACTTCAGAGGGGCGTCCCTGGGCACCGTGGAATAAGAATAACGCCCCTCTGGGCTCCTTACAGCTTCATTTACATATCATAAGAATCAATTTTTTTAAGAAACTACAAGACTCACAATCAAAAGAACAAGACCGGTGGAAAAAAGGTACTCTGTTAAACATGGATTCATGAAAAAAAAAAATTGGTAAATTGCTAGTGACAGATTCCCTTTAACTCAATTTTCACTACAGTCTCACGTGAGGGACCTCAATCAGCTGGAACAGCTCTCTTCTTAGGAGACTTGAACTTCGCCACTTGATGCCATGGAGAAGGAATGGATAATTGAGGAAGCCCCACAAAATCAGCTACCGGGAGCCAAGGTGGAATGTCCATCGGCGTGATATCAAGTGCTTCCCAGATCTTGTGTAAATCATTGGGGTGTTTCACTATGATCTGTCTCCTGTTAATGGTGGTGCTTAGATCGAATGGGAACAGCCATCTTAGGCTACTTTCACACTAGCGTTCGGGGCTCCGCTTGTGAGTTCCGTTTGAAGGCTCTCGCAAGCGGCCCCGAATGGATCCGTACTGCCCTAATGCATTCTGAGTGGATGCAGATCCGCCCAGAATGCATCAGTCTGGCACAGTTTGTCCTCCGCTCCGCTCAGCAGGCGGACACCCGAACGCTTCTTGCAGCGTTCGGGTGTCCGCCTGTCCGTGTGGAGGTGATGAGGGGATTTTTGCTTCTTGGAAAATGGAGATTTATGTATATCTTCGTTTTCCATCCCTTCTATTCTATTCCTAGTATGTTGCCCTTGTTTCCCATACAACCCGATTATTCTGTGTATAATTACACCTCTTCCAGTCCTTCATATACCCCAGGAGCAACACACAACCCTTGCAGATACTTATACAGGGAGTGCAGAATTATTAGGCAAGTTTTTGAGGATTAATTTTATTATTGAACAACCACCATGTTCTCAATGAACCCAAAAAACTCATTAATATCAAAGCTGAATATTTTTGGAAGTAGTTTTTAGTTTGGTTTTAGCTATTTTAGGGGGATATCTGTGTGTGCAGGTGACTATTACTGTGCATAATTAGTAGGCAACTTAACAAAAAACAAATATATACCCATTTCAATTATTTATTTTTACCAGTGAAACCAATATAACATGGATGTCAAACTCATGGCCCTCCAGATGTTGCAAAACTACAACTCCCATCATTCCCTGATAGCTGTAGTATGCCCAGGCATGATGGGAGTTGTAGTTTTGCAACAGCTGGAGGGCCACGAGTTTGACATCCCTGCAATATAACATCTTAACATTCACAAATATACATTTCTGACATTCAAAAACAAATCAGTGACCAATATAGCCACCTTTCTTTGCAAGGACACTCAAAAGCCTGCCATCCATGGATTCTGTCAGTGTTTTGATCTGTTCACCATCAACATTGCGTGCAGCAGCAACCACAGCCTCCCAGACACTGTTCAGAGAGGTGTACTGTTTTCCCTCCTTGTAAATCTCACATTTGATGATGGACCACAGGTTCTCAATGGGGTTCAGATCAGGTGAACAAGGAGGCCATGTCATTAGATTTTCTTCTTTTATACCCTTTCTTGCCAGCCACGCTGTGGAGTACTTGGACGCATGTGATGGAGCATTGTCCTGCATGAAAATCATGTTTTTCTTGAAGGATGCAGACTTCTTCCTGTACCACTGCTTGAAGAAGGTGTCTTCCAGAAACTGGCAGTAGGACTGGGAGTTGAGCTTGACTCCATCCTCAACCCGAAAAGGCCCCACAAGCTCATCTTTGATGATACCAGCCCAGACAAGTACTCCACCTCCACCTTGCTGGCGTCTGAGTCGGACTGGAGCTCTCTGCCCTTTACCAATCCAGCCACGGGCCCATCCATCTGGCCCATCAAGACTCACTCTCATTTCATCAGTCCATAAAACCTTAGAAAAATCAGTCTTGAGATATTTCTTGGCCCAGTCTTGACGTTTCAGCTTGTGTGTCTTGTTCAGTGGTGGTCGTCTTTCAGCCTTTCTTACCTTGGCCATGTCTCTGAGTATTGCACACCTTGTGCTTTTGGGCACTCCAGTGATGTTGCAGCTCTGAAATATGGCCAAACTGGTGGCAAGTGGCATCTTGGCAGCTGCACGCTTGACTTTTCTCAGTTCATGGGCAGTTATTTTGCGACTTGGTTTTTCCACACGCTTCTTGCGACCCTGTTGACTATTTTGAATGAAACGCTTGATTGTTCGATGATCACGCTTCATCCCTCTGCAAGATATCTCACTATTTTTGACTTTTCTGAGCCTGTCAAGTCCTTCTTTTGACCCATTTTGCCAAAGGAAAGGAAGTTGCCTAATAATTATGCACACCTTATATAGGGTGTTGATGTCATTAGACCACACCCCTTCTCATTACAGAGATGCACATCACCTAATATGCTTAATTGGTAGTAGGCTTTCGAGCCTATACAGCTTGGAGTAAGACAACATGCATAAAGAGGATGATGTGGTCAAAATACTCATTTGCCTAATAATTCTGCACTCCCTGTATATAAAAATAGTTTACTGATAACATAGAGATGACAAAGCAATGGACATTATCCATAGCGATACAGATAACACAATACATAGAGGACACCACCACACACAGCCACCTCTGTTCCTGCTCACCCTGGATGCTAAGCAAATGTGGCTAATAATGTGTATGTATATACAGTATATCCAGAGTCTACCAATATTCAGTCTACTGGATCTACTCTTCTAACCAACTCACATCCAGTACCTGACCATTAGTATATGTACATATAGAGAGTCCTGCATAAACAGCATATATAATCTATTGGTAATACAATTGCCGACTACAAATATCCATATGTGCACATATAAAGTCTACTGGGATATTATACTTATATACATACCCACATACGCACACACATAACTTAGCTTGCTCCTGAAGTGCTGTTAGTCCAGTGGGTGCCAGGAAGAGAGCCCCACCCTCACTCTTTCACCTATATCTGGCTGTGTCCCGGCCCCCCACCATAGACTCGACCCTGTGAGCACCCAAATATCTTCCCCCATCTCTTGGTCAAGAGGATGTTATTCAACTGCCTTAGATATGCTAACAAGGGACACAATGTTACTGGCCATACTGAATGGGTGAATACCACTGGGTCCAATTATTAGGCATATTTGTGTGGTCATCAGGATGAGGTTCTAGCTGAAAGCCATATTTCCCTTAACAGGAGGCAAACGGATCCGTCCAGACTTACCATGTAAGTCAATGGGTACGGATCCGTTTGAAGTCGACACAATATGGCTCAATTTCAAACGTCTGAGCAACTTTCACACTTTAGAATTTTTTCTAAAATATAATGCAGACGGATCCGTTCTGAACGGATCTCATCGTCTGCATTATAGGAGCGGATCCGTCTGTGCAGACACCAGACGGATCCGCTCTGAACGCAAGTGTGAAAGTATCCTAAGTGGGTGCTTCCTGGATCTCCGCTCCGTTGTCAGCGGACGAAGGGATCTGCGCTTGGCCAGAGTGCTTGCAGCTAGATCCTGGAACAGTAAGATCTTGTTGTTGTCGAACAGGATTTCTTCTTTATCCCTTGCTGCTTTTAGAATTTCTGAAGTGTCCAGATAATTTAGCAACCGCTTCCATCAGCTCTTCTGCTGGAACCAATTCGGGAATGCCTCTCGGCCTCGCATTTGTTCTCCTTCCCCAATTTTCTTGATCTTCAAGATACAGGTAGGCATTGTTAATCTGCGAGCGAAGCGTTTGCACTTGTGATTGCATCCCTTTGCTATGTTGGACTATCGCGACTTGCGATTCTTCCAAAGCTTCCACTCTGTGCCCCATGTGCTTCACCTCCGATTTTATATCCACCAACTCCTTCATCACTGGCGATTACGCTGGGTTCAGACCTGAGCGTACGTTCAAGTCTGAACCCAGCGTAATCGCCAGTGATGAAGGAGTTGGTGGATATAAAATCGGAGGTGAAGCACATGGGGCACAGAGTGGAAGCTTTAGAAGAATCGTAAAGGGTTGGACTCTGCCTTACGGAGCTGCCAAGACAAGCTCCTTGATATATTTGGCCCACATAAAATAGAATGGAGGGTGGACGCTCTCCATTCGCTTTGGTGTTCTCATTCGGGATATAGTAATTGGGTCCCAGAGGTGGGACCCGCACACATCTGACATTGGTGGCGTATCGTAGCAGTACTCCAATAGTGTCTGAGGTGACACAATCCCTTTAAGGCAGCTTGCACACAAACATATTTTCATTCCGTTTCTATTCCTTTTTTTTTTTTTTTTTTTATGTGGACCGTATACGCATTCATTTCAAAGGGTCCGAAAAAAAAGGAAGATACTGCGTTTGCATTCCGTTTCCGTATTTCTGTTCTATCAGGGGCCAGCTGTTCCGTTACGCAAAATACAGAATGCACACGGATGTCATCCATATTTTTTGAGGACTGCAAAATACATACGGTCGTGTGCAAGAGGCCTAAGTCTAGAGATTCTGTACTTTTGATTGGAAGAATAACGGTGGCCACTGTGGAGAAACCCAACCGCCCTCATAAGTCAAAGAGATCCATTAGTCATTGCCTTGGTCAGTTGTGTGACCGATCTGGCACTGTGTCATGATGTAAACTACGATGCAGATGTGAACAGAGCCGAACGTGTTTTTTGTTTGACGTTTTGCCCTCTTTCATGCACTCTTCTCATGGGATTACAGTGTATTCTTGGACATGAACTTTGCTAAAACATTATGGAGATCTTTCTGCATTTTTTCTTATAACGTACCAGAAACAATGCATGGATTTCTAAGATGAGAACTACTTTTTATTTTAGATCTCCAACTCATTAGCAATCATATCTTAATACCAGAGCGATAACATTAACGAAGTTGTACCACAAAGACTTGACTACTCCTTCAGTATTCGTCTGTCAAAATGGTGAACGTTCTCAAGGGTGTCCTTGTAGAATGGTAAGTACATTTATTTAATTCTGTGAAAAAAACTAAATGAGGCTGTAAGGGCTGGTTTACACATTACACATTGCCTTGACAAAAAATGTGATTAAAAAAATGCATACATTTTCAGTGCATTTTTGCAGTGGATTATTTTTTTTTAAGTAACACAAGCAATGTGTTAACCCCGGCATCATGGTGCCTGTACATGATACTCTAATCTCCAGCTGCGCCTGTACTTGCCCAGTAATCTGCATGCAGAGTCTCCACCAGCTCCTTCAATAGATCAATACATAAAAATAATATTCCAGTAAAACAAGCGTGAGTCTAAAAAAACTGTTTTTATTTCACATTCTTATGGATGAGCTCTACTGTGATTTAAGTGCATATAGCTGGCCGTACAGATAGCTTGTCAGCTGTGTCCGCTATTACTTCCAACCGGTTCAATTTGGATGTGTGAGAATAAAGAATTGGGCTTGTTGAAATCCCATTGAAATCAGCGGGTTTGGCTGACGTTCATCTAATGTATATGGTAAATGATAAGAAGCCAGTTGTGCAGATCAGGATATTATTATTATTTTACTCACTTCTATACTTACAGGTTTATAGCTGCTGCAATATGAGCCTCCTGTATGGCTGTACGAGGTTTCCAAGCTATTGCCAGTTACAGCTAATGTTTTTGCATTGGCATGCAGTTTTTTCTTCTGTCAAAATCTGATATGGATCTAGACAAGATCTGACTCCTAAAACTTTTACATTTTACATCTCAAATAAAACTTAAAATGCACTATTAACTAGGCTGGAAACACACACATGCAGTCTGGGCCAAACAGAGGACTAGATATTAGTTTTTCCTTAGTATTTCCCTATCCACTGCTTTCTTTGGCTAAAAGAAAACCCTGTAGAACCATTACTATTAAAGGGGCCTTTCCATTAATTTTTTTCATCGCATATTAACAACCTATATGTGAAAATTATGTTTTTTTTTTTTTTGTTTTTTTTTAAGTGGCTGGTTTTCTGGATATCATTTTTTAAAGTCTTTCTTTGTCTTTTACTTCCTGTCCTGGCTTTTTAGCTTCCTCTTTGTTTGGACTTTTAGCACATCTAACAGGCCCACTTGATTCCCTCAAATCAGAACATTGACTCCGGCCCGAGAGAACCTCCCCTGCAGGGGGTGAATTAGAGCACCACACATTACAATGGTACCTGAAGACTCTCCTGTGGGAATCTTTATGTAGCTTATTCCACTCCTGCTATTGTTATTAGCATTATGCTTCAGACACCGTCTGTCATGGATTATGTAATGTATTTATCCAGGAAGTAGCAGATGTTGCTAATCTGTGCAGTTGATCACATTTTTAAGCACCTAGGTCCTATTGGTGGCGGGGGGAGCCAGAATGAAAAGCAACATTTTATAGCTACTCAAAACCTTACAAATTGGATCAATTCATGTGGGATGATTGGGCGATACCTCCAGTTTGTTGATGGGTCAATTATCACCACTTGTTGCAAACTGAGAATCCCTGAACTGAGAGACTTGGTTTATCACTTAGGCAGATCGCTATGTACCAAGGCTTAGATGTCAGCACTATTCCATTTTCCATCTCCTGGTGGTTCGGGGACAACGACGAACGGAAACGACAGTAAGAGGTGCACAGAGGAGAACCCATGCACCCACGGGTCATCTCATTAGAAGATTAATACATAATGATCCATTCTGTACTGCAAGTGAAATGGAACGTCGCATTCCAAGCCTAGGGGAGCAAACCGTGTCAACACAAACCATCACAAGGCATTTGCACGACATTGGGCTATGAGCCAGACATCTAGCATCAGGTGTTCCCTTGACCTCAATCCACCGTTCTCAAAGGCTATCATGGTGTAAAGCAAGACTGCAATGGAGACTGGAATAGAAGTCCATCCTCTTCAGCGATGAGCCTCACTTTTGCCTTGGACGCAATGATAGCCAGATATTGGTCTGGAGACCACATGGGCAATGTCAGAAGGGAATGTCACTCCAGTCCTACTCCCTGCATTATGGTGTGGCATATTGTACAGTAGCCAGGCCCCTCTAGTTACATTTCAGGTACACTAACAGCTCAGTATTACATTGATTTGGTCATGGAACCAGTGGTATGGACATTTCTTCAAAGTGTCCCCAGATCCAGATCTTTTCAACAGGACAGCTCCAGGTCGCATGTTGCTCGTGCTACTGTCAGCAGCCTGCATGGCCTAAACATGTTACTATAGTCTGCAGCATCTCTGGACTTGTCTCCCATCGAGCACATCTTGGACGCCATTGGTTGGAAATTGCAAAGTGCGCTGCCAGCAGGGGATCTTGTGTGCCCAAGTACATTCAACGTGGCAGAACATTCTTTAGATAACCATTAATATCAATGATTATGGCAATACTAAATATCACACTTCTCATGCAAAAATAAAATTAAAAAAAAGTTTGTTTTTTTTAATCACTGAATTCCAAGAGCGTTAACTTTTAATTTCTCCTTCCTTATGTTTTTTTTTTGTTTTGCCAGACAAGGTTTATGCTGGGTTCACACCTGAGCGTATTCGATAAGCGCTGTTTACAGGCGTTTTTATCGGGCGTTTTTGAGGCGTATTTTGGGAAGTTTTTGTATTTTGGAAACGCGAGTGGTACGCGCGTTCTTGCTATTGACCACAATGAAAAACAGAGGTGTTACGCGCGACAATACGCCCCAAAGAAGCTCCTGTACTTCTTGGTGTGTAGGGCGTTTTACAGCGTGTTCATACGCGCTGTAAAATGCTCAGGTGAGAACCATGCCCATAGGGAATCATTGGTTTTTGCCTGTTGAGTGTTTTACAGCTCGTAGGAACGAGCTGTAAAACGCTCAGGTGTGAACCCAGCCTTAGCCTTCATTGGTACCACTTTGAGGTACTTGATTGTGTCTGTGTTTTGTTTTGGGACGAGGATCCAAAGAATTCTGTTATTTTTTATCTTTATGTTGCCATGGAAATGCTTTAGCACCCTGATATTGTGGGGACGAAAGAGGGAGACCCTTGCCACTGTCTGACTGCCTAAATGGGGTTAAACAGCAGCGATTGGAGTTATCTGTCCCGGCCCTAACGGCAGGAGCCTGTCTTCAGTCGGTGCAGTCTCCCACAGTGTTTGTGTCACCTGTTGTCATCCTCGCATGTCTTATATAGATTTCATGATTCTGTTATAATCAGAATAGATATCCACTGATATAGTTATTAATCAAATAAATTCAGTTACTCATCCTGTTCTAGTTGGTGGTAATAAGCTCATGTCAGTACAGTGTCCTCAGCTAATGTTAAATCTGATGCAGGGTATTGCCTGTTTTTGTCACGTTGACACCATGTTATAAAGTGTATAAATGTAGTTTTGTGGGAAATGATTCAGCGTAGCTTTTAGATTTTTATATCATTTTGTATAGTATTAATTGGAATCTGCTCTCTGTGTGCAGAGGTGGTCTTAGGGCTTGTTCAAGCGGTCTGCGATGCACGGGCACCTTCTGTGGGGCAGCCAAATGGGGATCGTAGACCCGTTCACTTAAATGGGTCCGCGATCCGTCCGTTCTGCAAATAGAGCAAGTTCTATCTTTTTGCAGTGCGGAGGCACGGAACAGAACCCCAGAAAGCATTCCGTAGTGCTTTCGTAGTGTTCCATGCTTCCGTTCCACATCTCCAGATTTGTGGACCCATTGAAGTGAATGGGTCCACATCCGTGATTCGGAATGCACACGGAACAGTGCCTGTGTATTGCGGATCCGCAATACAGCAACGGGCAGCATACGTTACTCAGTGATTGCAGGCTGAGATATGTCAGTCTCTAATTTCCCACAAATAAGTTACAAGTTTATACTGAACACATCATGTTTAATGTATCAGGTTCCCTTCTATGCTGTTATGCACTTGTATCTGTGCATATGCCAGAGGTATCCTTTACCGTTCTGCACCTGAACTTTAGAGGAGGAAGCGGTTACGTGACCGCTGCCATCTTGTTGAGATACGGAAGTGTAAGATTCTAGGCTTCTGTGTTGGCATCACTAATACCAGGGTAGCCAGGGGACTCCAACTTCAGAGATGGAGTATGCTACACAATAGCGTGTGCTTGCATGGAAAATACGTTACCGTTTATGGGCTTAGGATTTAAAGGGTTTGTCTAACCCCACTCTGATACCAATCTATGAGAATGCAGCCTATTATCCTGCAAAGGGGATAAGCAGAAAATTATCCATGAGATAGAAGCCAATTTTCCTCATCTTAGAGGAATAGAATTCCTTCCTGTCTCCAAATCTAGCAATGAGTATACCTCCCTGGATCAACGACCCTGCTCCAGAAATCTAATAACTATAACCTGTAAGGCCTCATGCAAACGGCGGGTCGGCAATCCACAGCTGCTGGCCTTGTGCACCACGCATCACAGATGCGGACCCAGTCACTTGAATTGGTCCGCAATTCCGGAGATGCGGAACGGAGTCACGGAACGGAACACCGGAAGCGCTATGGAGTGCTTCCGTGGTGTTTCTTTCCGTTGTTCCGCACCGCCGAGCCTCGAGTACCCAGTATGGTTTCAATCGGACTTTTGCCTGGGGCTCAATGACAGTGTCATGCTGGATTATGGAAGTGCGTCCAGGGAGGTCTGTGAACACATCCGTGTTCTGACTAACGAACTCCTTGGCCTCCTGAATCTGTTTAGAGGAGAGGCTGTCAGCAATTTTTACTCTTGCATCAGACAGAGGTACCGGTACCTCTTCTCCTAGAAAACCCAGCCACAGCGGGCTGTCTTCTGTACAGGTTTCCCTATCTTTCCACGGTTTGAGTAAATTCATATGGTAAACCTGCTCCGGCTTTCGCCGCCCTGGCTGGTGTACCTTGTAGTTTACATCTCCAATTTTCTCAAGTACCTAGTATGGCCTCTGCCACCTAGCCAGGAACTTGCTGTCCACGATTGGCACCAGAACCAAAACCCGATCACTCGGATTAAAGATCCATACCCGAGCCTGCCTATTATAGACCCGACTCTGGGCTCGCTGAGCTACCTCCATATGCTCCCTAACAAGAGGCAACACTGTCTCTATCCGATCTTGCATCTGGGTAACATACTCAATGACACTTTTTATGTGGATTGGGTTGTTGTTCCCACGCCTTTTTGGCCACGTCCAAGAGACCGCGAGGGTGTCTGCCATATAGCAGTTCGAAGGGCGAGAACCTGCGAACATGAAATGGGGCAGAAGGAGGTCCCAGTCCTTCCCATCTTTAGCCACCACCCATTTCAACATATATTTTTTATTGTTTGATTAAACCTTTCTACAAGACTGTCCATTTGCGGATGGTAAACGGACGTCCGTGTTTTATGTGCAGCAACTTACAGAGTTCCCTCATCACCTTGGACATAAGAGGGGTCCATTGGTCGGTCAGAACCTCTTTAGGTAGTCCTGCTTGGGAAAACATCTTCATTAACTCCTTTACTATGAGTTTGGCAGAGGTATATCGCAGTGGCACTGCCTCCGGGGTACCGAGTGGCGTAGTCTAGAATGACTAAGATGTGTTGATGTCCTCTGGTGGACTTCGTTACTGGGCCTATGAGGACCATAGCTATTCGGTCAAATGGTACTTCGATAATCGGGAGAGGTACTATGGAAATGTGGCTGGGGGCTAGTTATCTGGCAGGTCGGGCAAGACTTACAAAAGTCTTCCACTTCTTTGAATATGCTGGGCCAGTAAAACTGCTGTAGAATACGATCCTGAGTTTTCTGCAGCCCCAGGTGACCCCCAAGAACATGTTCGTGGGCTAGATCTAACACAAGCTTGTGATAACCCTTGGGGACCACTAACTGTTCAATAGGCTTACCCCGTAGTTGGTTTACCCGATACAACAGATCCTGATGAACCACAAAATGGGGAAACACTGACTTTGTTCAAGGTTGTTGTGGTTCACCATCTACGAACACATTTTCCCAAGTACGGGATAGAGTTTGGTCCCGATGTCTGGAGGCATTGAGGTCTGCCAATTTGGGACCCGGCCGCAAGTCCTCCACGTCTCCCACCATAACACTTAGCGGGGTTGTCTCCCCCTCTTCCACCGAAGTGGCAGTCGCCTGTACCGCTTGCCCTTCGGTCTCAGGTTCCCAGGGTTTTGGTATCAGTTACTCTCATAGCAGGCCACAGTGCCGGGAAGTCTCTCCCTATTATGAGTTCATAATGTAGATTTGTGGCGACAGCCACCTCGTGGGTCCATCTACCGGCCACTGTGGTTAGAGACACCAGCGCGGTGGGGTAGTCTTTTAAGTCTCCGTGGATGCACATCACCCCGACTTTCCAGCCAGTACACTCAGTGGACCGCACCAGGGTAGCCCTTACCAGGGTCACCAGACTCCCTGAGTCCAGCAGACCCTCCGCCGGAGAGTCTCCCACTTCCACCTAGCACAAGTGCTCTAGAGACTCTGGGGTACCTGTTGCACACAGCCTCCTGGCATATAGTGACTGACGGTAGTTAGTGTCCATGGGCTCAACCCGATAGTAGGTTAGCCCTTACATGGCCAGGCTGCTGACACCGCCAGCATACTATCGGAGCCAGGTCCGCCGTGGTTACATCCCGGGCGGGTTTTATCGGCTCAAATCTTCAGGCCTGGGGTGGAGATTTCCGTGGTTTGCTGAACCTCTCCCCGACAGAACCCTCCTTTTACATTCCTGGTAGCTTCAAAGCGTTCCACCAGGTCCACCATCTCAAGGGCATTGCCAGGAGACATCTGGACAATCCAGTGCTGGAGAGGGTATGGCAAAGCCCTCCAGAACATATCTGCTAACAAACAATCCAGCATAGCAGCGGGACTCGGCACGTCAGGCTGTAGCCATATTTGCAAGGGGTGAAGTAAGTTATAATACTGGGGTCTTGCAGGCTCCGCTGGGTTGAACCCCCACTGATGCACCCGCTGGGCCCGGACCAACACATTCACCCCAGTCTTGCCAGAATCTCACCCTTGACTTTCTGGTAGTCGGCAGCTTGATCTTCCGGCAAGTCGAAATACACCCGCTGGGAATCTGATGGAATAGAGCGACTATCTCAGCCCACTGGTCATGGGGTAGCTTTTTCGTGATGGCCACTTTCTCATACATTGCCAGGTCGGTTTCTATGTCGCGTCTGCAGCGGTCATCCTTAGGAATCGCAGCACGGACTGCTTTCTGGGCATCGTGGACGCTCAGGGTTGCTCCTGCTGTCTGCAAAGCCATCATGTGTTGTAGCAGCAACTGGTTAGTCTCCTGCTGCTGCTTATTAGCCTTGCGTTGCTGCAGGTTTGTCTCTTCATGCTGCAGATTAGCCTCCATGAGGGCCTTCACAACAGCCTCCATTTTGTCGTGGGGCACTGGTTGTAATACAGTTGGTTTAATGTACCACATACAACCGTGCCTGAAAAATGCAGAAACCCAAAATATCGTGTTTATGCCAGCCTCACTGCTCTTGCACGCATCTTCCACCAATTGTGGGGTTTTGCTCTGGTAGACAGGATTAGCGGACGCAATATAGAGGCAACAACAAGTTCTTTGGATCAAACAGTTCAGTGTTTTATTCATACTTTATGACTGCTTGTTTTGTCACTTGCCTAAACAAGCAAAAAGTCACCTTGCGGTGTTGGTGGTAATTCACACCATGCGGCAATTCTGCCTCAAAGAGTCCTTGCTGATAGCAGCACCAACCTGTTTTCATGCCAAAACAGGTAGCAAAGCCTTCATCCAGACATAAGGCTCCCAGATCCCAACACAGAGCCTCTGAGCCCAGCTGCCTATTTGAGGACAGCCAGGTGCTGCCAAAACCCGGTCCAGCACTTAAAATCCCGTCCGGTATTTGACCTCATCTGGCTGGAAACCAGCCCAGCAGCTCATGCTGGGAGGAAAATACCTGTTTTTTTTTTTTTTTTCCAGACAAAACCTACTGTGTCACATTAGGCACAATTTTATTTTATTGTAAATTATTTTAGGATTAGTACAAAGTGTATTTGTGTAATGTAAAAAATGCCTGCTGTGTGGATGACCAATATTCCCTCTGATGTTTGTGTTTGCAGTGATCCAGCTATGAAACAGTTCCTTTTATACCTGGATGAAACAAATGCTTTAGGAACCAAGTTCATTATCCAGGACTTGGATGAAACCCACGTGTTTGTCTTAGCTGAATTGGTTGCTGTTCTTCAGGAGAAGGTTGGGGAGCTGATGGATCAGAATTCCTTTCCAGTCACACAGAAGTAAAATCTATGGACTGTATGGATTCACATGGATTTTTCACTATGTACAAACTTAATTTACTATGTTCTATATCTCCTTAAAGGGATTCTGTCACCTCATTTTAGCCTATTGAGCTGCGGACATGCATAGCTGGATCACCGCTAGCATGCCCGCAATATACCTGTCCCATAGTGCTGTGTGCTTTTATTGTGTTTAAAAAATGATTTTATAAATATGTAAATGAGCCTGGTAAGGAGCCCAAGGGGCTGTACTAACCTTCTTTGGAGCCCAGCCACGCCCCCCCTGTGAAGGAGCCCAGCACCGCATGCATCCTGCAAATCTCCTCCTTGCTCAGAGTTAGATCGCCGTAATCTTGCGATGCGCAGTGCCGGCATAGTGTTCCTTCCCTGTGCTGGCATCAGCCTCAGGGAAGGAACTACGCATGTGCAAGCTCGCGCATCGCAAGATTACGGCGTTATGACTCTGTGAGCAGTCGATGCTGGGCTCCTTTTCGGGGCTTACCAGGCTCATTTACATATCTATAAAATTATTTTTTAAACACAGCAAAAGCACACACCGCTATGGGACAGGTATATTGCGGGGATCTAGCCGTGCATGTCTGCAGCTTTATAGGCCAAAAGGAGGTGACAGAATCCCTTTAAATCCAGACCACTTCAGCTTATACTGGTTATTTTAACATTTCTTTGTGTTATTTTGCCAATAAAGTTCACATAACATCGTTGTGTGATTTAATTTGTTTTTATCCTTTTGTAAATCAAACTTTGCCACGTTTTCTATCTGCATATGTTCACTTCAGTGGGAGCAGCGCGAGAAGTAACCGGTACTGTCCACTACACAGTGGACAAAGTGATATAGTTCCAGTGCTGACTTTTGGCATCAAAGCTACTGAAGAACGATAGGCGATGTCCTTTCCTGAGGACATCAGTAATAATCAGAGCACCTGGACTTGTTGTAT
Organism: Bufo gargarizans; assembly: GCF_014858855.1. NCBI lineage: Eukaryota > Metazoa > Chordata > Amphibia > Anura > Bufonidae > Bufo > Bufo gargarizans. The sequence goes on along the minus strand of NC_058083.1, from coordinate 366,308,465 downwards.
TGTCTCTTGAAGACATTTCACTAGTCATCCATCTGGGTTTCTGAATTAGAATTGTAATGACTACCAAAACGTCTTAAAAAAAAACAAGTCTAGTTGCTCTGACTTACTACTGATGTACCATAACCATAGTGAATGAGAACCTTCACCGACATATTCTGAGGCTGGGCCATCACTTGTAGAATCCTGGATGACCCCCTTTACCTACTTTGTGCTCTTTTGTCAATTTCAAGTCCACTGTACCAGTTGAAAGAAACATATTCAGCTGCCCCCTACTGCAGCTTTATGATCCCCATCCTGTAAGCTTGTGGATGGGGTTATGTCTGCAGTTGAAGCCAATGACTGGTCTCAGTGGGGATCTGTCCCCAAGCGGCATGTCACTACTAGGTCATATGCTGCTTGAGGACCTGTCACCTCTGAGACCAGTCTTGGCTTCAGCGTCACTAATTTTCTCATCCATTCCAGAAGTTTACAGGATGAGGACTGGAAGACCACAGATGGGAGCTTGAACAGAGCATCAGGGAGCATGTGTTTTTTTTTTTGTTGTTTTTTTTAAACAGGTACAGCAGGCTGTGCTTGAATTTTTAAAAAGTGCACAAACCTAGAAAACTCTATTATTTCAGTTAATATGCTGAAAACTGTGCAGATTTACTAATGCTATAGATTAATAAACTTAGACAGGCTGTTTAGACATGCAGAAAATTTATCACAGTGGCTCACACTGGATGACATTTTTTTTTTTTTTAACCCTGTACCGGTTATTGGTTGTCTTGGTTTTGGACAGAATTTTCCAACAGAATTGTGGCACAATTGTGCTCCAAAATGTTAGGCCATGTCCTTTTCACATTATGCCATGACCCTCGTTAAGCACATTTTGGCGCAATTTACACTGTGCTCTGGGTGTTCTTACGGAAGTAAATGTTTGCTATTTTCAAGTTCCACTTCATCCCAAATATACTGTACATGATTACTATCTGGTCAAGGGTCACTGGGGTACTCAGTCGTTTCTTTCCATGAGATAATGTAACAAATCTTGTTTGTAATATTCATTAGAAAACTAATAGACTGCAGCCATAAAGAGATGCATGTGATCAGCCGTACTCAGGGTGGTGGCATTTAACCAGTCGTCAGCTCGGCCTAATGCGTGCCATTTCTGTCATCATTGCATCACCACCAGATTCTGACCAACAGCCATGGGGAATGTGCACCCAGGGTTGGTTGGTTGGTTGTGAAGTCAAGAGACTGGTCAGTAGATCACATCCATGGAGTCTACAAGCTTCTACATTTGTATGGCACAACATTGTAAGTAAATTACCTAAGATTTGATTTGTATGGCCGTTTGCTCAATAACTGAGATCTGTGGTGCTGAAAACACCATTCTTGTTCTGGAAACTGGTGGTGGTCTGTGCTCATTGACTACAATGATGTTACTTTCTGAGTCCATCTAAAACATGTCAGAAGATCATTTTGGATGGATTTCTTTATTAAGTATTCTGTGGAATGTTTTGCAGTGGAAATTGTTTATTGGGTGGAAGTGAACATTTGTGAAAAATTTTACTTGCTTGTGAAGAAACATAAATAATATCCTTTTCTGGTGCTGTAAATGGCACCTGGGGGAGAGGAGTTAATATTTCATCTTTCACTCTGAAGGACCTTTCTTGTACTGTATTACAAAGCAAATCCATTGATTTGAATGTGCTTGCTTAATTTTGCACATCATGGCACTACCGAGAAATTGAAGTTACTGGCTCACTGCAGGTTTCTCACAGTTTACTGCTGATTGTTGAAGGTCCCAATAGGAGGGAGACTTTATGATTATCTTACTGTCAAAGGACACTTCTGAGGGTGCCTTCACACGCAGCAGATTTTGTGGCAGAAAATTCTGTGACTGAAAATCAGTTCCATTTACTTTAATTTACATTAATGGGGCTTGCAGAAATCTATGTGCTTGCTGACCCATTTAGGCTACTTTCACACTTGCGTTCGGGGCTTCGCTTGTGAGTTCCGTTTGAAGGCTCTCACAAGCGGCCCCGAACGGATCCGTCCAGCCCTAATGCATTCTGAGTGGATGCGGATCCGCTCAGAATGCATCAGTCTGGCACCGTTTGTCCTCCGCTCCGCTCAGCAGGCGGACACCCGAACTTGCAGCGTTCGGGTGTCCGCCTGGCCGTGCGGAGGCAAACGGATCTGTCCAGACTTATAATGTAAGTCAATGGGGACGGATCCGTTTGAAGTTGACACAATATGGCTCAATTTTCAAACTGATCCTTCCCCCATTGATTTTCAATGTAAAGTCAAAACGGATCCGTTTGCATTATCATGGTAATGCAAACGGATCCTTTCTGAACGGATCTAAGCGTTTGCATTATAGGTGCGGATCCGTCTATGCAGATACCAGACGGATCCTCGCCTAAACGCAAGTGTGAAAGTAGCCATAAATGAATTAGTATTGGGGCGCCTTTGGACTTTAGCGGTCTAGTGAGCGTGTGGACACAAGGCGCATATCACAACCGGATGTTTTTAGTACAATCAGATTTATTGTAGGACAATGCGTTTCGGGGTTCAAAGGACCCCTTTTTCAAGTCTATAAAAACACATAAGTCGTAAAAAGGTACAGATATCAGATATATGTACAGTACAGACCAAAAGTTTGGACACACCTTCTCATTCAAAGAGTTTTCTTTATTTTCATGACTATAAAAATTGTAGATTCACACTGAAGGCATCAAAACTATGAATTTACACATGTGGCATTATATACAAAACAAAAAAGTGTGAAACAACTGAAAATATGTCATATTCTAGGTTCTTCAAAGTAGCCACCTTTTGCTTTGATTACTGCTTTGCACACTCTTGGCATTCTCTTGATGAGCTTCAAGAGGTAGTCACCTGAAATGGTCTTCCAACAGTCTTGAAGGAGTTCCCAGAGATGCTTAGCACTTGTTGGCCCTTTTGCCTTCACTCTGCGGTCCAGCTCACCCCAAACCATCTTGATTGGGTTCAGGTCCGGTGACTGTGGAGGCCAGGTCATCTGGCGCAGCACCCCATCACTCTCCTTCATGGTCAAGTAGCCCTTAAACAGCCTGGAGGTGTGTTTGGGGTCATTGTCCTGTTGAAAAAGAAATGATGGTCCAACTAAACGCAAACTGGATGGAATAGCATGCCGCTGCAAGATGCTGTAGTAGCCATGCTGGTTCAGTATGCCTTCAATTTTGAATAAATCCCCAACAGTGTCACCAGCAAAGCACCCACACACCATCACACCTCCTCCTCCATGCTTCACGGTGGGAACCAGGCATGTAGAGTCCATCCGTTCACCTTTTCTGCGTCACACAAAGACACGGTGGTTGGAACCAAAGATCTCAAATTTGGATTGATCAGACCAAAGCACAGATTTCCACTGGTCTAATGTCCATTCCTTGTGTTCTTTAGCCCAAGCAAGTCTCTTCTGCTTGTTGCCTGTCCTTAGCAGTGGTTTCCTAGCAGATATTCTTCCATGAAGGCCTGATTCACACAGGCTGCTAGAACTCTGTGTGGCATTGACCTGGTCTCTAATCTGAGCTGCTGTTAACCTGTGATTAAGGTTGGTGACTCGGATGAACTTATCCTCCGCAGCAGAGGTGACTCTTGGTCTTCCTTTCCTGGGGCAGTCCGCATGTGAGCCAGTTTCTTTGTAGCGCTTGATGGTTTTTGTGACTGCACTTGGGGACACTTTCAAAGTTTTCCCAATTTTTCGGACTGACCGACCTTCATTTCTTAAAGTAATGATGGCCACTTGTTTTTCTTTAGGCTACTTTCACACTAGCGTTCGAGCGGATCCGTTCTGAACGGATCCGCTCATATAAATGCAGACGGTGGCTCCGTTCAGAACGGATCCGTCTGCATTATAACTTAGAAAAATTTTCTAAGTGTGAAAGTAGCCTGAGCGGATCCGTTCAGACTTTACATTGAAAATCAATGGGGGACGGATCCGCTTGAAGATTGAGCCATATGGTGTCATCTTCAAGCGGATCCGTCCCCATTGACTTCCATTATAAGTCGGAACGGATCCGCTCGCCTCCGCACGGCCAGGCGGACACCCGAACGCTGCTTGCAGCGCTCAGGTGTCCGCTCACTGAGCGGAGCGGAGGCTGAGCGCTGGCAGGCGGATGCATTCTCAGTGAATCCGCCTCCACTGAGAATGCATTAGGGCCAGACGGCTGCGTTCAGGGCCGCTCGTGAGCTCCTTCAAACGGAGCTCACGAGCGGACACCTGAACGCAGGTGTGAAAGGAGCCTTACTTAGCTGCTTTTTTCTTGCCATAATACAAATTCTAACAGTCTATTCAGTAGGACTATCCGCTGTGTATCCACCTGACTTCTCCACAACGCAACTGATGGTCCCAACCCCGTTAGGCAAGAAATCCCACTTATTAAACCTGACAGGGCACACCTGTGAAGTGAAAACCATTTCAGGTAACTACCTCTTGAAGCTTATCAAGAGAATGCCAAGAGTGTGCAAAGCAGTAATCAAAGCAAAAGGTGGCTACTTTGAAGAACCTAGAATATGACATATTTTCAGTTGTTTCCCACTTTTTTGTTATGTATATAATTCCACACGTGTTAATTCATAGTTTTGATGCCTTCAGTGTGAATCTACAATTTTCATAGGCATGAAAATAAAGAAAACTCTTTGAATGAGAAGGTGTGTCTAAACTTTTGGTCTGTATTGTGTGTGTTTATATATGTGTGTGTGTGTGTGTGTATATATATATATATATATATGTATAGGGGTGGGTGATATGGCCTAAAATCTATATTGCGATATATATGCAATATATTATTTTCTTCTGTATGTATACAAAAAATGCAAATTAATAAACTTTGCAAGATATTTTTAATATGTGTATTGTGCAACACATCTTTTTCCAAACAATGTAAAGATGAAGTGTTAGTAAAACACAAATTTCTTGAAAATAAAGTGCAAAATGTAAAATAATAAACATTACATTTCTTCCTCCTGTCCTGATTACTTAGGCTCGCCTCCATTCGCATCACTGGTTCTCCTTTCTGGCTCGGTTGAGGATCAGGAGAACGGAAAGGACGGATTCGGCACATAACTGTCCACTAACTGAGCGTAACGGAGCCTAAAGACCCCATAGACTATAATGGGTCCGTTCCGTGTCCGCTCAGAACATGATTTTTGAGCGGAGACGAAAGTAGTGCATGCAGGACTTTCGTCTCCGCTAAAAAATCATGTTCTGAGCGGACACGGAACGGACCCCTATTATAGTCTATGGGGTCTTTAGGCTCCGTTACACTCAATTAGGTGTGTCAGTTATCTGCAGAAAGGAGAAACGGTGATGTGTGAACGAGCCCTTACTTATATTGCACAAAAATAAAAAGCTGCACATATTTGAAGGAAAAAAACTTCAAGTTCAACAGGTTTCTTAACGGTAAACGGTTAAAGGGAACCTGACACCTGTCATCAACTTTATGCTGCCCAGACTAACTGCAGCATAAAGTAGAGACAGGTGAGTTGATTTCATCAGTCTGTGTAGTTTAAAAGTGGCTGCTGAAAACCAACATCACAATTATTGCAGACTGGGCCTGGAAAAGAGTCACGGCCACCTGAGAAGAGTCCTGGTTATTCATGAATTCCTGCTCTCCCGCCCACCTGCTGATGACTGACAGTCTTCTACCTAGTTTTCTCCCTTTCTTTCTAGGAGAGAACTTCCAATCATCAGCAGATGGTGGAGAGCAGGTGATTATGAATAACCATTCTTCTCAGGTAGATTTGACTCTTTATTTTTTTTTCAGGGCCTGGGCTGCAATGTTTATGATGCTGGTTCTCACTTACTTTTAGTTAATGAGTGACACACCGCTGAAATCAGAATTTTTGTCATTATTTTATGCTGCCGTCAGTGAGGTCAGCATAAAGGTGATGACCGGTTCCCTTTAAATATATAACAAATTGCAAACTTGCAAATTAATATGTAGTGTGAGTGCGACTGAACGTCAGTGTTTATGCTCCTTGCGTGCCGTCATTACATTTAATATCTGCTTATTAGTCCAGAGGAGCTGAGCGTTACTTTCGCACCCTCACTGAATAGTTTTATTAAAATACTACTTTATTAATATATCCTTTAAAATCACTTTGTGTTAGACAAGCACTTCAGCCGAGGTTTCTCGCCAGGAACACAAGTTTGTCCACAGTCTCGGGCTTCAGTGCAGATCGGTGGGATGTTACTATATTGCCACTGGTGCTGAATGCCCTTTCTGAAGGGGCACAGATATTTCTTGGCTAGGCTTGCCACCCTGGGAAAATTTGCCTGGTGCAACCTCCACCACTCCAGTGGGTCAGCTTCTCCTTCTACATCCAGTGCCTGCAGGTGACTCTTAAAGGGAACCTTTCATGATTATAATCTAACTAATTATATACAATCATTAACTACTAAAAAGTGCCTTAGATGTATTCACTTACTGGTGTGAAGGATGGTTACCTCATAATATACACACAAAGATGCCACATGCTAATGAGCTGATTTGAGTCCAGCGTGATGTCATTGAGTCCAGCGTTTTTTTAATTTAGAGCTATAGCCACTCCCCTGCACACCTTCTGCTGATTCATATGGAAAATAACTGTCAATCAGCAGCAGGTAGGCGGGGAGAGTCAGGAGCTCATGAATATTCATGACTCATCATTATGAGCTGGAGCTTTTCAATACAAGATGTTGGCAGATTGACAGGGTCAATTAAAGAAAGTGACCCAGCATTTTGCTAAGAGAATCTGTCACTTATTTATGTTGCCCTTAGTTAGGACACCATAAAACTGGTGACAGGTTCCCTTTAAGCTCAATTTTAATCGCTACTCTGTCAGTGAGGGCAGCTGGGCCAGGCCTAGCAGATGCATGTTTTAAAAAGCTGCCCAGACTTTGTTTACTCCTCTTGGGTTATCTCTTGGCTTCTCCAGCAGCTCCTGTGCTTGTGTGTGATGGTGATGACTCTGTGGCAGACACAGCTTGCTTCTCTAGCAGTGCCTGAATTTCTGCTGCTGCCTTTTGTGAAGAAGAACTCTCTTCGGTCATCTGCTATATATGATGATTTGAAGCGTGGGTCAAACAAGGAGACCATATTCAGGAGGTTATCAGTTGCAACGTCAGAGTACTTCTCATTTAAATACTTGAGGATGGCTGTCTTCATGTCCTTCTTCAGTTCTGTGTCAATGTCATCATCAGCTAGAGGAAGAACTGTGGTGTTTAGAAGGTGGAGCACAGGTTTGACAGTCGACACACTCACATACTCTTCTCCAGACAGAGCATCTGTGAACTCCAACAGGGGACTGAGGGTCTTGTTCATAGATTCTAACACATCAATGACCTGCCAAGTTGGTACCAGGTGCCTGGTTTTCCTCTCTGCTTTCAGGACCTGTGATATGGCCTTCTCTTGTTCAAGCAGCCGCTGAATCATCTGTTGTCGAGACCCCATCTTGTTGGTGTTTCAGTGATGAGACGGTGAGGAGGCAGGTTTAGCTCAGCCTGGGCATTAGCCATTTCTCTCTTACTTTTACAAGTGTAAGAAAAGGCACTCACTATTTTCTTGCATTTGCCAATTGCATGTTCAACACGGGCGTCTTTCACACTTCTCTCTAAGGACAAAATTGGAAGATATCATTAGCACATCAACCCCTGCATAATGTAACTAGTCTAGGACTAAAAGAAAAGTCTACCTACCTATGGCGAGGTAGAGCCTGTGACCAAAGCACTGCAGTCTTGTGTAGCCGTTAATTTCCACTGCTTTCACAATATTTGCGCCATTGTCTGTGGTTATGCAGACTTGTAACTCTTCTTTAAGTCCCCATGACTCGAGCGCTTTCTTCAATCCCTGAGATACCAGTTCATCCGTATGATCCTTGGGAAAACAAGATGTCTGTAGGCTTCTGCTGCACAACTTCCACTCGTCATTGATGAAGTGGATTGTGTGACTAATGTAAGGGTCCATTGTGCGACTCGACCACAAGTCCGTAGTAGTTGCAAAGTATTTTATGCTCCGGAGTTCGTTCTTTACTTGCATGCGGACTTTAGCCAAACTGAAGTGCCCAAACTGTATGACAAAGTATTTGCGGCTAGGTACCTCATAACGTGGATTGAGTGTCTTAATCATGTTCTGAAAGTCGCTTTTCTCCACTGTAAGAAACTGAACCATGTCCTTACACAGGTACAGGGTAATGGCTTTTGTAATATCAATCCTTTTTTTTTTTTGTCATACGGAGTGCCTTTAGAAAATGCTTTCACAATATCGGTCTGCTGGTGTGTAGGGGAAGGGTCAACTTTTTTCTTTCCACTTGACCGACTGGCTGTTTGTGGAGGAGGGCGCAGTTTTTGGCTATCTTCATATTCCAAAACGTGCTTCATTTTGAGGTGATGAAACAAATTGGTTGTATTCCCTCTCTTCGCTATTATTGTCACCCGACATAGTTTGCAGATTATATTTTTCTGCTCCACATCCGACTCCTTAGACCCAAACCAGGTCCATATGACCAACATCGCACCGGTCTTCTTTATGAGCACCTCCTCCTCTTCCTCCTCCCCACATGTAAGCTCCTCCATGAAGTTGACCAAAACAGGCACAACTTGATCTTGATGACATATAGGGCGCCTGCAGGAAACGATTATTTTAGCAATCGAGTACTCGTCTCTAATAAGACAAACCTTATCTTAAACTATTACTAACGTATTGCTAATTGCTTTTTAAAAACCATATTTTTATGTGGTATAGCAAATCATCAGCCCCATGTCATTTGCTGTCAGTCAGCGTCAGACCCATGGCATTTGCCGATTGCCATCATCAGACATGTCCCCCAGAGCAAGTGCCATCAGCCCCATGGCCATCATCTATCAGACTGTGTGATGATGGCAAATGCCATGGGGCTATGGCACTGGCTCATTGCTGGGGGACACATGTCTGATGACTGCAAATGCCATGGGGCTGATCTGATGGCACTGGATAATGGGTCCCCCAGCATTGAGCCAGTGCAATTAGATGAGCCCCATGTGGCATTTGCCATCATCAGACTCCATGTGTCTCCCCTGCTATACATTCAGACAGAGAGCATGGTCTCAGTGCCAGAAGATGATCAGCCCGCATGGCCATCCTTTCCTTATCCACCCCCCCCCACCCCGGATCCTCCAGCATCCCCCTCCCCAACTCCGATCCTCCAGCAAGAGTCCCAGTCCCCCTACAAGAGTCACCGTTATTAAACTTACCTTTCCTGCAGGGTGCTCGGCAGCAGCTGGCTAATAAAGTCCGCAGGTGTGGCGGCGTTTTCCTGCACTGGGCTGGACCTGACTGACGTCACATACAGCGTCAGTAAAGCGGGCTGACGCTGTGTGCACGCCAGGCCCTGGCCAGTACAGCAGAGTCGGGAGGCCAAGGAGCGGTGAGCCAGAAGCTTCTGTGCAATCATTCAGTGGTCATATCGCAGTCCGGCGATATAGGCAATATGGCGAAAATCCATATCGTGGCCCAAATTTATATCGCATATCACCTATATCGCCCACCCCTAATATATCTATCTATATCTAATATGAGTGATGTATTAAAACCAGTGATGGGTTTATCATAATAAAAAGGCCCAAAACGGTAATAAAAGCTAAAAGGAGTTATCATTGTTATAACTGAATGATGATTTATATTTGAAGACAACTAAATATTTGTATAAATAATAAATTGATTAAATAATTGAATGAAAGGTAGATAAATGACAAATAGCCTTTTGTTACATAAAAAGGTGGATGGTTTCCCACTCAAATACATAAATAATCGAGTAAATAATTGACTTCATAATAGCACACTACGTCGCTCGATGTAGATTTAAATCGTACATTAATAACATGTGTTTACATGTAAATGTGGTTGCTCACATGTTAAATCCTATTATGTTACCCAAGTATGTGATTAGAAACATGGGAAACTTGTTTGGTGAGTTTGGGTCCTGTATGGGGGACCTGATCTGCGCTATACCCCAACCCCCCTATATAAGGAGCATGTGGTTATGTGTCCACCAAGAGAAGATTAACATGTGTCAGGAGTTAAAGGAGAGTACTGGAGAGTGAGTGGAAAAAGAGAGGGGGGGGGGGGGGTAGGCTGTGTGACTGCGGTAGGAAGAATGAGGTATGAGGATGGATATAACTGATCTGTTATGTGTAGAAGAGATGCATCAGACCTGTGGTGGTGGTGGTGGTGAGGGGGGGCACATGAAGCACTGCAGCAGGAGAATAAGCTGGAGTGCTGCCGACTGGTCCCTGCACATGCTTCGTGGCTGATGTTTTGGTCACTTTTGAATGCTGGCGGTGCTTTCACTCTAGTGGTAGCATGAGACTGAGTCTAAAACCCACACGAGTGGTTCCGGTAGTGCAGCTTATCCAGGATGGCACATCAATACGAGCTGTGGCAAGAAGGTTTGCTGTGTCTGTCAGCGTAGTGTCCAGAGCATGGAGGCGCTACCAGGAGACAGGCCAGTACATCAGGAGACGTGGAGGAGACCGTAGGAGGGCAACAACCCAGCATCAGGACCGCTACCTCCGCCTTTGTGCAAGGAGGAACAGGAGGAGCACTGCCAGAGCCCTGCAAAATAATCTCCAGCAGGCCACAAATGTGCATGTGTCTGCTCAAACGGTCAGAAACAGACTCCATGAGGGTGATATGAGGGCCCGACGTCCACAGGTGGGGGTTGTGCTTACAGCCCAACACCGTGCAGGACGTTTGGCATTTGCCAGAGAACACCAAGATTGGCAAATTCGCCACTGGCGCCCTGTGCTCTTCACAGATGAAAGCAGGTTCACACTGAGCACATGAAAGACGTGACAGAGTCTGGAGACGCTGTGGAGAACGTTCTGCTGCCTGCAACATCCTCCAGCATGACCGGTTTGGTATTGGGTCAGTAATGGTGTGGGGTGGCATTTCTTTGGAGGGCCGCACAGCCCTTAATGTGCTCGCCAGAGGTAGCCTGACTGCCATTAGGTACCGAGATGAGATCCTCAGACCCCTTGTGAGACCATATGCTGGTGCGGTTGGCCCTGGGTTCCTCCTAATGCAAGACAATGCTAGACCTCATGTGGCTGGAGTGTGTCAGAGGTTCCTGCAAGACGAAGGCATTGATGCTATGGACTGGCCCGCCCGTTCCCCAGACCTGAATCCAATTGAGCACATCTGGCACATCATGTCTCGCTCTATCCACCAACATCACGTTGCACCACAGACTGTCCAGGAGTTGGCAGATGCTTTAGTCCAGGTCTGGGAGGAGATCCCTCAGGAGAGCGTCCGCCACCTCATCAGGAGCATGCACAGGCATTGTAGGGAGGTCATACAGGCAGGTGGAGGCCACACACACTACTGAGCCTCATTTTGACTTGTTTTAAGGACATTACATCAAAGTTGGATCAGCCTGTAGTGTGTTTTTCCACTTTAATTTTGAGTGTGACTCCAAATCCAGACCTCCATGGGTTGAAAAATTGAATTTCCATTTTTTAATTTTGTGTGATTTTGTTATCAGCACATTCAACTATGTAAAGAACAAAGTATTTCAGAAAAATATTTGATTAATTCAGATCTAGGATGTGTTATTTTTGTGTTCCCTTTATTTTTTTGAGCAGTGTATATATATAATTACTTATATCTGTACCTTTTACGACTTATGTGTTTTTTATAAAAAAAAAGGGGTCCTTAGAACCCCGAAAAGTGTTGTCCTACAATAAATCTGATTGTACTAAAAAATTCCGGTTGTGATATGCGCCTTGTGTCCACACGTTCATTAGACCACTAAAGTCCAGAGGAACCCCAATACTAGTTCCAGTGTTCACCTGAATGGCGGCTTGGCCCCCGCCTAAGGTGTTACCCTAGTTTGCCTTCATTGTGGTTGCACCCTATCCGGTGCAACCCAAACAGGTGATCAGAATTTTCTCACCTTTATTTGGAGGACACTGTTTTGCTTCTACACACTCACCCTATGAACGCCTCTCTCTAGGCTCTGTTCAGAATGCATTTGAGCCCTACGTTTACTGTATATGCTGGGAAAATTCTCTGCATATATGACAAACATATCCATTGGGTTTTATCCACGCTACAATGGGCAAAAGAGTATTCCTTGGGTAGGTATTAGTATTCTAAGTGTACTCTGTCTTATTTTCAATTTTTGAGGTGAAGATCAAACCTTTATCATTTCTATTTAGGCATTTCAAAAACTCTTCCAATGCTGCTCTATCTTCCCTCCAAATAAAGGGAGGGAAGATAGAGCAGCATTGGAAGAGTTTTTGAAATGCCTAAATAGAAATGATAAAGGTTTGATCTTCACCTCAAAAATTGAAAATAAGACAGAATATTTAGACCTACTGATAGAAGCATCAGATGGGATATATACGTGCAGTACCTTTCAAAAATCCATAGCCACTAATAACTTTATTCCTTTTTCAAGCTGTCATCTCCCAAGGTGGTTGATTAATGTTCCCACCGGACAGTTTAGACGCATTAGACGCAACTGCGCGGAAGATGCAAAATTTTAGGAAGAAGCTAGGAAGATAAAATCTCATTTTGAGGACAAACAATATCCCACAGGAATAATTAATGAAGCCCTAGCTACTTTGAGACAATTAGACAGACAAGAATTTTTCAAAGAAAAAACACAGCTGCAGACAGAGGATACATTCTTAAATATAAGATTGGTTCTCCTGTTTAATAATAATTATAAGAGGATCCAAAAAATGATAAGGTCACATTGGCCATACTTACTTAGTGACAAAACAATAGGTCACCTTTTGCCACATGCACCAAAAATAACTTTTACTAGAGCTCCCAATTTGGGCCTAAAAGTAGCTCCATCAGTGCAAAAAAAAAATCCACAAAAACAATACTCTAGGTTCTTTCATAAAAATGAAGGGATTTTACAAATGTGGAAGGTGCATAGGATGTAAACTTAGTAATACACCACAAAAAACCCTGGAGGTCCGCTCAACCCAGAATCAATATGTATGGGTAATTGACGATTGTATTTCCTGTAACACATCAGGGGTTATTTATTTGATCCAATGCCCCTGCAATCGTCAATATATAGGCCGGACAAAACGACCCCTAAAAACAAGGATTAGGGAACATATCTCCAATATCAAGAAAGGGTATGACAGACATTCACTGTCAAAACATTACAAAGATATGCACAACAGTAACCCGGACAACCTAAAATTTATTGGTTTGGAGAAAATTGATCAACACTGGAGAGGGGGTGACCTGATTTACAAAATGTCCAGAGCAGAGTCAGGCAGATTTATGAGTTCGGATCCTTATTACCATTTGGACTGAACTCTGATATCGAGCTGTTCGGGTTTATTTAATAGGTCGGGGCCCCATCCCCGATGTCGGCTCCCAAGTCTGGCCGTTTATCGGCGCTGGGACCCGCCCTCTGGTTTGGGACCCTCATCCAATCCGACCTTCTCCATGTCTATCTTACAACTCTTCCAGTCACCTATATTTATGTCATTGGATCCTGGTTTTTACATTGTAATATTTGAGTGATAAAACACTATATTTTTATAATTTTATTCTTTTAAGCGTTTTTAATAACATATGCAGATATATCGCAACTAATGGAATAAGAATTTAATAAAAACGCATCAACCGAATAAACCGCAACAAAAACGCAATATAACCGCATCATGGCGAAAATCACCTATTGATACTCCAATTCCGGACTACACAACCAGGACTTGTAAGATACCCTATAAATGCTTAAAAAGGAGGAGGTTAGGAGTGCCTGCTATCACCACTGAGAAAGGGATTGGAACTGTCCCGAAACGCGTCTGAGCTATCAGACACTCTGCTGAAACCTCCATGAGAAGGACTTTTTGCATGGCCATGCGATAAAAAGTAATTTCTAAAAACTGCTACCTTGTGACAATTCAACTGCCTTACAACGTCTGAGTGAATACAGAGACCGGACGGAAGTCCCACTCGTAGTATCGCGAGATCGGGCTTGATTGTCAGCGCCTGCAAGCAGTGAGGACGAGAGCGTGGTCTTCAGCTCACCTCTTACAACGGATAAAGACACAGATCCTGAATACAGCATTAAAGGAGGTAAGACTCCTTATTCCTCAGGAAGGACTATCTCCCATATAGAGGCATAAGTCCAGCTGCTAATATCAAGCATATCTAATACAGCTAACGGCTGAGGTATTTGATACGGTGTACGGCATACTGGTTGATGTGTTTTTTTTCTCAACATCAGAGGAGGAACTTTGAACATATAAGCGTGCACGGTCGCGCAGGGCTCCATCAGGTGTCCCCCTTTTTTTCACTTCATCATTGCAACATTATTTTTACGTCTATAAACTTGACTCATGTTTTGCAACACTGTGGATTTTGAAACATTATGGATATGGTTTAACCCACCCTTGATTACTTATACACAATTATTGGTTTTGTATGAACTTGCTTTGTCACTCACTTATTTATTTCTTCACTAGGATACCGCTGTAGCACCATTTTATGTGTCTGTTCCTCCATCAATTATTGCAACGCAATATCCCAATTTGGTTCACACATGGTCGACCAGTTTTATATCATATGTTATTAATATTTTACTATTGTATGTTATTAATTCATTTTATTGCATCATTTTGAAATTTTAACCAATAAATCTGAGTATTCATATAGTGAGTGCTCGCTCTTCTACTTTTTAAATTTACTTGTCACATTGAGGTGAGGCGTCCTCAATTTCAGCTTGTAGCACCACACCACCCACTAACAGCAGTGAGCCACTTCATTCATTCAATCAATTAAATTAATAGACTGTTTTCCTTTATAAAAACTCATCAGACCCCCTGCCATCAGTCCCCAACACCCTTCGTTCCCCCCTGCGTGATCAGCCCAAGTGCATCAGTTCTCCCAGTGCCATTAGCTCTCCCCCACCCCAATGCCTTCAGCTCCACTCCCCCAGTGCCATCAGATCAACCTCTTCATGTCCCCCAGTGCCATCAGATCAGCCCCTCCATGCCGTCCATTGCCGGCTGTCCCCCTTCAGTGCCATGTCCCCAGCGCCAGTGAAATAAAATACTTACCTTTCCTGTAGGGGCGCTGCTCCACAGCTCCTTCCTCTTCTCTGCACGCTGCGCTGGATACTGACGTCACACAGCATCGGGTCATAGTGCGCGCTTACTACCAAGTGCACATGGAACAGGTACAAATCTACTGACAAATGCCCTTTAAATACTTTCTCTGCATACAATTGTCTATATACTTTCCCCCCCTCATGTGTGCCTCAGTTGTTCTCCATATTCTGAAAGAGCCCTACCTTGCAGCTTCGAGATAATGTTTCCTAAAATTCAATTGGCCTGAATCGGTCAGCTATTTCAACTGTGGACCAAATAAGTTCGACCTGAATTAAAAGTGCTCAGATTGCCTGGAAAAGTCGCTCTCAGTCACTGTTATTCTTCCTTTGATTCTCCTAAATTAAATCACACAAAATCTGAGTTCTTTAAAATCTGATTTTTTTTATTTATTTTTTATTCTGGTTGATTTTTCAAATTTTAGAATCAATTCGCTCATCTCTAATGCTTATGAATCACTGGCCAACACTATGGCCATACGAAAATATCCTTTTTATTATAACGGTGTGTGATAGATACAGGACCAGCTTAGCACCATCCCTCACCATTTCTGTATACCCAGCAGACTTGTAAGGAGCGGGGCGCAGCCTTCCATCACTCCATACACCTCTGCTGTTCTAGGTCATCCATAGAAGGAATATAGACTGATAAAATAAAAAAAAATCTCATATAATAACATACTGTGTGTTTGTGTGTGTGTGTATATATATATATATATATATATATATAAAATCATAATGCTGCAGGCTCCAAATAGTTATTATATCAGATGAAAGGGTCCATTCACACGTCCGAAATTCTGCGGACACATTCATTTCTATGGGGCAGCACGAAGTGCTGTCCGGATCCAGAATTGCGAATCCGCAATTCCGATCCCGAAAAAAATAGAACCTATCCTATTCTTATCTGCAATTGCAGACAAGAAAAGGCATTTTCTATTAAGTGCTGGCAAAGTGCGGTCCGCAAAATGCGGAACGCACTTTGCCGATGTCCATGTTTTGTGGATGTGTGAATGGACCCTAATTCTGAGCCAGTGGCCAGTTTTACACGAGTGTATTCAGTCCAGGAAACACACTTGGTGTGACAGTTGTATTTCCCAAACTGAACAGTGCTCCTCTGACATGAACTCCCTTCCTGATGCTGCTTTCACATCTGCCAGATCTCAAAACCAGAATGCCAAAAGGCTGATGTGAAAGTAGCCTGACTGTAAAGCTCCATTCACACCTCCGCAATTTTTTGGAACAGATGCGGACCCGTTCATTTTCAATGGGGCCGGAAAAGATGCGGACAGCACACAGTGTGCTGTCCGCTTCTGCGCTTCCGTTCCGCAAAAATATAGAACATGTCCTATTCTTATCCGCAGACACAGACTTGAAAAGGCATTTCTATTTAAATTGCCTGGCACGTGCGGTCCACCAGTGTCCATGTTTTGCGGATCCACAATTTGTGGACCGCAAAACACTTGCAGACTTGTGAATGGTTCTTTAGTCTTCTGCTACAATTCAGTCAGGCAGGAAGACACAGCATCACAAATCATTATGATGCTGTGAGTTCAGGTTACAGGAACAGTGTCCTGTTCAGGAAATACAGCTGTCACAATGAGCGTGGTCCGAGACTGAATACTCCCATGTGAAATCTCCCACTGACTGAAAGCTGGCAGACATCTTGAAGATCCTGAAAAATGAGTGTCCATGGCCATAGTATTTATATGTATAAGGTACCTCAGTGTACATAGAACTGCTGACGCTAGTTTTTATGTGGACACTTTATATTAAGCCTCATGCACCAACCGTGGTCTGCAAAACGGACAAGAATAGGACATGTTCTACAATTTTTGTAGGTCCGCAGAACAGACATATGGATGCGGACATTAATGACGGGGGGGGGAATGCAGCAGGATCTTGGCCGGTGGATGGTAAAAACAACTAAAGCTGTGTGCATGAGCCCTTAGATGACTAGAAATATTCTGGCTAGAACGTATAAGATCTTTTACTCCACTAAGAAACTGCTCAACAAAAATAAAACCGTTGAGAGAGGAGCTGACGGGGTTAGGTGTTGCGGTGTAATTATACCTGCCAGAAAAGTGTAGTGGTGACTCTGTACATGGTCTACAACAAATTGCAGTGGTTGTGATGCAGGTTTTAGCTGATAAAACTGTAGTTCCCTAATCTGTTTACACTAATTTCTTTTTTGTGTAAACTGTGCCCCAAAAGGTTGTGACTTTCCCACAAAAAGTCTTTTGTGCCACACTTGCCAAAGATTATAATGGTAAGAGGGGGTTAACAGAAGCAGCATACATTAGTAAATGAGGGGCATTTACCAATTTGTTCATGCCACTATTGTGGCATTTAAAAGTGACATTATGGTGTACGCCATATTTGTACCATAATTTGTGACTTTTTGAGCTTCTCAACACTTTTCTTAAGTGTTAAGAAAGGGGGTGGGGTTTAGCGGAAAGGTGGAGCCTTCGGACTTACTATAACTTGTGCCAGAAATTGGTATGAGTTATAGCTCAAGTCTGTGCCTTCCCTAAAGCTAGTTCCACACCAGCGGATGAGAGCTCCGGCAGGCTGTTCTGGCATCGAAAAGCCTGCCGGAGCTCTCTGCGTCTGGCATTGCCGAAGCTTCCCGAATGCCCACCGACCCCATTGCACGCAGCGGGTTTAGTTTGGTGGATTCTCAACATATTTGTCTGGTTGCGACTGATTGGAGCCGGTGGACATTCAGGCAGCTTCTGGCAATACGCTCTCAAACGCTAGTCTGTACTGCACCTGTACTGCCAAACTGCCATCTGCCTCTTAATAAATTAGGCACATCTCATTCCAGTACACAGGGGATCAATACTGGTATATGGGGATGCCAGTCTTGATAAATATTTCCCAGTGATTCATATCTATGTCTGCTCATAGCTTATATGAAGAAAATAATTGTTGCTCTACATAAACATGGTCTAGGCCTGTGATGGCTAACCTCCGGCATGCCAGCTGTGATAAAACTACAACTCCCAAGATGTACACTTGCTTGGCTGTTCTCAGAACTCTATAGAAATGAATGGAGCATGCTGGGAGTTGTACTTTAACCGCAACTGGAGTGTCGGAGGTTAGCGATCACTGGTCTAGGCTATAAGAAGATTGCCAGCACCCTAAAACTGAGCTGCAGCATGGTGGCCAAGACCATACAGCGCTTCAACAAGACAGGTTGCATTCGGAACAGGCATCGCCATGGTTGACCAAAGAAGTCCACGTGCTCAGTGCCATATCCAGAGGTTGTCTTTTCAAAATAGACATACGTGTGCTGCCAACATTGCTGCAGAGGTTAAAGGGGTGGGAGGTCAGTCTGTTAGTGCTCAGACCATATGCCGCACACTGCATCAAATTGGTCTGCATGGCTGTTGTCCCAAAAGGAAGTCTCTTCTAAAGATGATGCACAAGAAAGCCTGCAAACAGTTTGCTGAAGACATGCAGACTAAGGACATGGATTACTGGAACCATGTCCTTGGTCTGATGAGACCACGATAAACTAATTTGGTTCAGATGGTGTCAGGCATGTGTGGCGGCAACCAGGTGAGGAGGACAAAGACAAATGTGTCATGCCTACAGTCAAGCATGGTGGTGGAAGTGTCATGGTTTGGGGCTACATGAGTGCTGCCGGCAGTGGGGAACTACAGTTCATTAAGGGAACCATGAATGCCAACATGTATTGTGACATACTGAAGCAGAGCATGATCCCATTCATTTGGAAACTGCCCCCCCCCCCCCCCCCCCCAGGCGACTACTGCTTTGCTAAAGAAACTGAGGGTAAAGGTGCTGGACTAGCCAAGCATATCTCCAGACCTAAACTCCATTGAGCATCTGTGGGGCATCTTCATACATCGACCAGCTCCGTGATGTCGTCATGGAGGAGTGGAAGAGGATTCCAGTGGCAACCTGTTAAGCTCTAGTGAACTCCATGCCCAAGAGAGTTAAGGCAGTGCTGGAAAATAATGGTGGCCACACAAAATACTGACACTTTGGCTACAATTTGGCCATTTTCACTTAGGGGTGTTCTCCCTTTTATTGCCAGCGGTTTAGACATTAATGGCTGTGTGTTGAGTTACTTTGAGGGAACACCAAATTTACACTGTTAAACAAGCCGTACACTGACTACTTTACATTGTATCAAAGGGTCATAACTTCAGTGTTGTCCCATGAAAAGATAAAAATGTGAGGGGTGTACTCACTTTTGTGAGATACTGTAAATGGATCCATGTAATATCTGCAACAAAATCCGCAGATTAAAAATATTTATGATCAGGCAGCACACTACTAGCCCATGTAATCGCATCTTTATGTTCACTGGGTATTTTTTTCAAATTCCATATGACAATTGTCTTTTAGTTAATATGTATTTAAGCTCCAGCCTGGTGCTGGTTTACCCCTACAAAAGCTTGATGCTATTACATTGTATGCAGGGGCGTAGCTAAAAGCTCATGGGCCCTGGTGCAAGAGTTCAGCTTGGGCCCCCGTCCCTCAGTGCTTCTTGGCAAGGGGCAGGGGAGCACATATCCTGAGGCAAACATTGAAAGGGCACCCCTTTATGCCAAATTCTTAACCTAACCCCTTCCCTCCAGCCAGAGGTGTAAATTGACCAGTATGCACTTTCTATAATGCCAGTATCTTATGTGGCACAAGGGTCTTTGGGCCCCCTCAGGCTCCTGGGCCCGGTAGCGACTGCTACCTCTGCATCCCCTATAGCTTATTCCCCTGATTGTATGTAAAGAGATCGATGGGTATATATTTGATTGCGATGTCTTCAATGCCATTTACATCTATACTCTTCCTAGTTTTGTTTCATGGCTATATCTATATATCCAATGTGTTATTCTGTGCAGGTAAAATATGTCGGTAGCAGTGCATTGTCTCATCTGCTGTAGGAAAATAACTACATCTGGAACTGCATCAAGATGTGACCACAGCTGGAAAGATATCAGTAAGTTCAATACCATCTGTATTTTTATTTCCAATAACTCCAACATGTTTAGCTTTGCTGTGTATAAAGTAGGGCATCACCACTACTGAGTAAATTCATTCTTTTTAAAATCCTATCACAATTTTCCATCAAAAAGAACAGACACAATCCCACTTCCCGTCCCTCTGGAACAAGTTCCTTAGAGAAGACACCATTTTTAAAGTGAAAGTAAATAATCCGATTCAAAGTGATGTATGGTGATGGGTGTATTTATGTGGAAGGCTCGTCCCCAGGAGGGGCCTAGATCCCCTCACCCACCTCCAGGATTGGAAGGTGGGGTCCTCTTATACTCCTGCAGACGAGCACTCCGCTAGACTAAGAACTGAGAGAAGTTTGACACATGTTAACTTGCTACGGCGGTGGGTGGAGGTGTACACTGGACACATTTATATCATGAAGTTTAAAGACAAAGCAACTGTGTGAATCATAGAGTGCTGGAACTCTCTTTGTTTTGTACTCTGCATAGAAGATTGGTCTGGTCTTGTTCCGTGCATCCACGTTTTATGGTGAGCTGGAAAACCAAATTTCTTTTTTTTAACATGTCCTAAGTGATGCCTCACAAAGGGGCATGGCCTAGGTGGCACATCACCAGGAGGCATGGCTTGTCAGCACATCCGACACTGCTGTGCCTCAGCCCCAGTCTGTGGCGCTGGAGCTCGGACAGGTAAGTTGGTGACACTTCTAATCCATATGTATATGAGCAGTTAAGTTCCCCAAGGGTGGGCCCAAGCAATTCTGTACTCCAGTCTATCCTTCTTGATTAACAGGACCAGGCAAAATGACTATGTAGAAAGCCACTACATATGCTATAGGCAGGCTCGGACTGGCCCACAGGGGTACAGGTGGCCCCCTAGTCTCCCACACCCTGCACAAGTGACACATAATACAGTAGACTTACTTCACTACATACATATATTCAATGTACAGCACCTTAACCAACCTATGTTCATATAAAAAAAATGTGATCGATTATTAACAAAACTCCCCAATTTATTATTATAGACACGATCAGAGATGAGATGACTTCTAGGTATAGAGGAAAGCTGGCCAGTATTCTCTTCTGCCGAGGAGATACCATCTCAAAGTTGCTGCAGGGACCCCCATATTTAATCATCTGGTACCATCTTGCTGCTGTGTGAGCAGGTCATATTTGAATGTATCCGTACGGTGGGCCCCCAAAATGCATTTTACTGGTGGGAACTAGGCATCCCAGTCCTACACTGATCATAGTAATTCCCTTACGGAGCTAAGCTGCAGTGTAAAGCAGATCAAACAATGTCTCTACATCAGTGCATAAAGCTGACATAGAGACACTTACTGTACCTGAGTGCACAGAGCAGGGTATGGCGGCGTAACACTGTGTCAGTGACTGAGAGGGTGAAGATTTAGGTTCATCTTTAGAGCAGAGAGAGTAGAATTCTGCATCAGAACTGAGGATTCAGCACTGGAAATGTCCTCTGGACAGAGGAAGCAGGGAGCTGGAAAGCAGAGCCTGTGCCCCGGACAGGGACTCAAGACAGGAGTGAGAATTAAAGGGGTTATCCGACCCCTGAAATGCCCCCATTCATATGCCTGGGCCCCTCACACACAATGTACTTACCTAGCTCCCCGGACCTGCGTCCTTTCTGAAGTGCATACGGTTGTAGCTGCCTCTCCCTATACGCAGATGAAAACATCCGGTGTCGAGCGTTACCGGATGTTTTTATCCGCGTGTGTGGAGAAGCAGTGGCGGCCGTGCAGGCTTCAGAAGTGAAGTGGGTGCCAGGGAGCGAAGTAAGTACATTGTGTGTGAGGGGCCTGGGCATATAGGGGGCATTTCAGGGGTCGCATAACCCCTTTAAGTGTAAGTAGGAGGCAGAGCTTTTTGTCCAAGACTGGGCCCCCTTCCTCCAGGGGCCCCATAGCAGCTGCATGTCTGCCGTTGAAGGTACACCGCTGACTGTACCTCTTAATTTTTTCATTTTTCTTTAGATTCTGTATAAGGTCCCATGCACACAACCATATCCGTTTTGCGGTCCGCAAATCGCAGATCTGCAAAAATATGGATGTGGTCCATGTTACATCTACAATAGTGCGGACCCATTGTCAAAACAAAACTTTCCCCTATCAACAGTATATCTGGGACCACCACTGATCATGAGAACTGGATCCTGTGTCCTCTTATGAATAAAGTGGCAGGTCGAGCATGCACATACAGTTGCAAGAAAAAGCTTTTTTAATCAGAGGTGATGTCTGGATTAATGGCTACAATGAGCAAGTTTTGCCATACATAGCTTTTCGAAGCAGGGTTTGAAGCAGGACACAGCAACTCTCAGCTCCTTCTCAATGTGTAGCCGAGACCTGTATTTGCTTTTCAGAGCAGCAACAGCAGAGAAGCCAATCTCACACAAGTAAAAAGTTGCAAATGGAAGAAGAATGTGTACAGAGTGGATATTGCTTCTCCACACTCAGCCAGAATTCACTCAGTGTCTGGGATGTGAAACTTAGTCTCAATATGCAGTCAGATGTGATTTCTATGAACTGCTCCTCCTCTGCAAGACCAGTAGGAGCTGGTGCATTAAAAGGATCTCTCACCCAGTCATACTGGGAACTGTTTTCAGGGAAGTACTTTGTAAAGAATCCTATCAGTGATGAAATATACTGCTTAAAATATGGAATCACTGAGGTGGCATCATAGTCAGTAGTAGTATTGTCAACAAATTCCTGCAAGTTCTCAAATGACACGGTACTTCCTTCATCAAGTCGCCTGCCCCACATTGCAAGCTTTCGAGTGAAAGAGTTGATCTTGTCTGTGGCCTGAGGGAGGTGTTGATTTTCCCCCTGAAGCTGTAGATTTAGTTCATTGAGCTTTCCAAATATGTCACTCAGGTAAGCAAGTTTCATCAGAAAGTTCACGTCACTAAACTTTTTTGCAACGTCATACTTGTGCTCCTGCTCCAAAAACATTCTTAGCTCCTCTCTGAGCTCAAAAACTCGGGACAACACTTTTCCTCGTGACAGCCACCTTGCTTCACTGTGAAACAGCACAGCTTGATGTTCAGCTCCCATCTCCTCACAGATAGCAGAGAAAACTCTTGTTTTTAGTGGTCTGGTCTTTATGAAATTGACTACTCCTATAATGTCAGTCAGGGCCGTCTTTACCAAGGGGCAAAAGGGGCAGCTGCCCCGGGCCCAGTTGCTCCTGGGGGGCCCAGGGCAGCTGCCTCTTGAGCCCTGCTAGCTACTGCCCCGGGTGTCAAACTGTCTGTGGATTTTAACGTTGTGATGTAGGAACATTAATGACATCATTACCATGTGACCAGTAACCTAGCAATTACTGGTCACATGGCTATGAGGTCATCACAGGTCCTATCAGGAGTGTTGCAGAAGTTAACTGTGGAGCTTTTTTGTGTGAAGATTACATCAGAAAAAGGTGACAGGTGCTGTTATATTAATATACTGTAAACTACTGTATAGTGGGGTGCTGTATATTGTGTGGGGGCCTGTATACTGTGGGGGGCTGTATATTGTGTGGGACTGTATACTGTGTGGTGGGCTGTATACTGGGGGGGCTGTATACTGTGTGTTGGGGGGGCTGTATACTGTGTGGGGGGGCTGTATACTGTGTGGTGGGCCTTATACTGTGTGGTGGGCTGTATACTGTGTGGGGGGCTGTATACTGTGGGGGGGCCTGTATACTGTGGGGGGGGGGGGCTGTATAGTGTGTGGGGGGCTGTATAGTGTGGGGGCTGTATATTGTGGAGTGCTATACTGCTGTACTGTATACTGTGAGGGTCTGTATACTGTGGGTGCGGTATAGTGTGGAGTGCTATACTGCTGTACTGTATAGTGTGGGGGGCTGTATCGTGTATAGATTAGGGTGCTGTATACAGTGAGGTGTTGTATACTGTGAGGTGTTGTATACTGTGGGGTGCTCTATACTGTGGGCTGCTATACTGCTCTACTATATACTGTGGGGTACTGTATAGTGTGGGGTGCTATACTGCATACTGTGTGGTGCTGGGGTGCACTGTAACACTAGGGTGAGCCGAGCCCTGGTCTCCTTCCTGCAGAGTGGTGCCCACTTCCAGCCTGCGCCCAGCTTCCCAGAACACTGATCCTGAGCCGCTGGAGTCTTCAGAACTGGAAGTATTTACAGTCATTCACTGTACTCTACCAGATGTGTGGATTTTTTGTGTGTGTGTTGTGGTGGAGGGCGTGATTGCCTGCTAAGGTGTGGGAAGGCGGGATCCAGGGGGCCCAAGTAAATTTTTGCCCAGGGTCCAATCAATATTAAAGACGGCCCTGATGTCAGTCATAACCTCATTTAATTCAGAGGAAAGGTGCCTTGATGCCAGTGCTTCTCTATGTAAAATACAATGTGTCCACTCCAGCATTAGGTGAGGCCTTCTTGATGAGTGTCCGAAGTCCTTTTCTCATCCCTGCCATGGTGTGTGCACCATCACTGCAAACACCCATGCAATTCTCCCACTTTAGCCCATTCTCAGTCAGGAAGCAGTCTAGCATTTTGAATAGCTCTTCAGCCGTGGCTCTGTCTCTGACATATTTACAAAAAAGTAGATCCTCACACAGGGAATTTGCCATTTCAAAACGTACATAAGCGATAAACAAACAGTCTTTGTTGCTGTCAGTTGCTTCATCAAATTGTAAGGCAAAACGTTTATCCTTGAGTTTATCTACCAGCTGTTCGTTAAGATCGTCAGCAATGTCATTTATACGTCTAGCAACGGTGTCATTTGACAGAGGGATAGTTTTTATTTTTGCAGCACTTGCGTCATCCAGCATGACAAAGACCATGTCTAATGCTGCAGGTAGTATCAGCTCTTCTGCTATGGTGTGGTTTTTTTTGCACTGAGCAATTTGGTACGCCACCTTATATGATGCAAACAATGCTCGCTGGTTTACTGAAGTAGCAGTCAGAAAGCGGGATGATTGTTTGCAATATTCGACACGTTTTCGTCAACAGATCCCCCCATAAGGGGGACACTTATGGGGGGATCTGTGGATGACGGACACTTATGGGGGGATCCACAGATCTGTGTACGGACACGGATCCCCCCCCATAAGTGTCCGTCATCCACAGATCCCTCCATAAGTGTCCGTCATCCACAGATCCCCCCATAAGTGTCCGTCATCCACAGATCCCCCCATAAGTGTCCGTCATCCACAGATCCCCCCATAAGTGTCTGTCATCCACAGATCCCCCCATAAGTGTCCGTCATCCACAGATCCCCCCATAGGTGTCCGTCATCCACAGATCCCTCTCTAAGTGTCCGTCATCCACAGATCTGTGGATGACGGACACTTATGGGGGGATCTGTGGATGACGGACACTTATGGAGGGATCTGTGGATGACGGACACTTATGGGGATCTGTGGATGACGGACACACACTTATGGGGGGATCTGTGGATGACGGACACTTATGGGGGGATCTGTGGATGATGGACACCTATGGTGGGATCTGTGGATGATGGACACTTATGGGGGGGATCTGTGGCTGGCACTGTTACAGGGGGATCTGTGGCTGGCACTGTTATATATGTGCCACCCACAGACCCCCCCACCCCATAACAGTGCCATCCACAGTGCCCCCCCAGCCCATAACAGTGCCATCCTCAGACCGCCGCCCCCCAGTATTCAAATATAAAATGTCTTATTCAATTAAAATGTATTAGATATGCCCCCTCACTCCTAAATTCCTAATAGGACCTTACATCCTATTCCTAGGTTCTGTACAATTGCGGCAGGGCGGGCGGGCGGCCGGCGCGTCACACTAACGTCACTTGCCTGCGCCGCCTGCTTCATTCATAAAGTAGGCGGCGCAGGCACGTGACACCAGGGAGTTACGCCGCCGCCCGACCTGCCGGCATTACAGAACCTAGGAATAGGATGTAAGGTATTAGGAATTTAGGACTGAGGGGGCATATCTAATACATTTTAATTGAATAAGATATTTTATAATGCTATACCGGAGCGGCGGGGCGGGGCTATAGTACACTGACTGCACCGCCCCGCCGCTATTCCCGGCCCCCAGCTCCTCCTCCCAGTCCCTCAGCGCCTGCGCCGGCCTCTGATCAGCGGAAGGGAGATGAGCGCTTCCACAATGGAAGCGCTCATCTCCCTGCCGCATATTACATTGCGCGCCCCCCTTTACGGAGCCTGGCGCCCCCCCCCTGGGGGGCGTGCCCCACTATTTGAGAAACACTGGCTTAAACTAATAAAACACAAAGAATTAAATGTTACCATGTTTTTATTGAACACACCATGTAAACATTCACAGTGCAGGTGGAAAAAGTATGTGAACCCCTAGACTAATGACATCTCCAAGAGCTAATTGGAGGGAGGTGTCAGCCAACTGGAGTCTAATCAATGAGATGAAATTGGAGGTGTTGGTTACACAGTGCTCCAGACAAAAAAAAATGACCAGGAGCCATTGGCTCCTAAACAAAAAAATTTAGGAGCCAAAATACATTTTTTAGTCGCCAAATTAAAAATGCATATAATAAAAAAAAAATGGCCTTTGAGAAGATGAGACGCAGGTCACAGTAATGAGCCATCACTGCACATAGGAGAAAACAGCACCACATACCTGTCACATCCAGGGACATCTTCTGGGGGACAAGGTGACAAAAAATGGCGAATTGTGTGATTTGTAGTTTTTTTTTCTGTTACGGCCTTCACCAAGCGGAAATATTTTTTAAATATTTTAATAGCGCACAGTTTTTGGGACGTGGCCATATGTAATATGTTTATTCTTTAGTGTTTGTAAATTTTATATGTAAAACTGGGAAGGGGGCTATTTAAACTTTTAGTATTTTGGTTTTTTTTGTATTTTTTTTTACTTTTTAGTTTCAATAAGTTTTTATTGTCAGAGTATTTGCTCAATCTACAATTACACAATTGCCAGATTGTACAATAAGATTTAAGCAAGTAACTACACATTTTTGTTATATAACGAAAGTGTTAAAACAGCAAATAATATCAAAGTTAACACAAAATAAACTCAGAGTCGAGTCTTTTGTACACATCCAAATGCAAACATATACCAAATGTATCATGGATCAGCTTATTCCCGCAGGGTTCCCTTGGGCAGAGACCATTCACCGTCTTCTCTCTTCTGAGAAAGTTACCCTAGCCCCATTCTCCCCAACAACGACGGGTCCAGACCCCTCCAGAATTCCCAAGCCTGTACATGACGTTCCACTCGGAAGGTCTGATGCGCTATCATATACTCGTAGGATCTAGTCACATCTACCATTCCGATAATCTCCTCCATATCAGGGATATTATCACTTTTCCAATTTCTTGTAATCGCTAGTTTGGTGGCCATCATTAAGTGGGTCACAATAGTCCTGAATTTGGGTAAGAATTTGTTTAAATCTATAAACAGTAAGGCCAGGGCTGGGTCTGGAGAGATCTGGTGACCTACAATCCCAGAGATCTTATCAAATGCCTTTTCCCAAAGAGCAGTGACCTTCGGACAGGACCACAGGATATGTAGCAAAGTCCCTTTAGAACTGCAACCCCTCCAGCAAAGCATGCTTACATTAGGAAAAAATGCATGTAGCCTAACTGGAGTAAAATACCATTGGAGCGTGGTTTTGATGTAAGCTTCTAGATGTGATACGCAGTTAAGGGTTGAGGTGGCTATCTTGTTTGCGGCTTTCCATTGTACTAAAGTGAATGACTTTTTCAAGTCAGCTTCCCAGGCCAGAAGCGGAGCCGTCTTGAGAAACTTATCCTTATCCCCTAAGTACCTATATAGGAATCTGATTCCCGTGTATACTGTGTTTGGTGCAGATCATCTATTTAATAACTGAGAATGACTTCTAATACTGAAGGTCGGGTTGTTCCCTAGAATGTGTCTAAGCTTAAGATACGAAAAGACCTCAGTATGGGGAATATGGAAGGTTTGCCCAATGGTTTCGAATGATTTTAAGGCTGTGCCTGACACCAGGTCTGCTACTGTATGAATCCCTCTGTCCCTCCATCCTCTTAACTGGAGATCAGTGGAAAAGCATTGGAGAGATTCTATCGGGGTAACATGCGCCATCGATCCCAATGTGGGTGATCCTTTTTCATGGTAAGTTTTCCATAGCGCCAGTGAAGTAGACACATAGTATGCAGTTTGAATGCTAACAAAAAACAAATATATACCCATTTCAATTATTTATTTTTACCAGTGAAACCAACATAACATCTCAACATTCACAAATATACATTTCTGACATTCAAAAACAAAACAAAAACAAATCAGTGACCAATATAGCCACCTTTCTTTGCAAGGACACTCAAAAGCCTGCCATCCATGGATTCTGTCAGTGTTTTGATCTGTTCACCATCAACATTGCGTGCAGCAGCAACCACAGCCTCCCAGACACTGTTCAGAGAGGTGTACTGTTTTCCCTCCTTGTAAATCTCACATTTGATGATGGACCACAGGTTCTCAATGGGGTTCAGATGAGGTGAACAAGGAGGCCATGTCATTAGATTTTCTTCTTTTATACCCTTTCTTGCCAGCCACGTTGTGGAGTACTTGGACGCGTGTGATGGAGCATTGTCCTGCATGAAAATCATGTTTTTCTTACCTTGCAGACTTCTTCCTGTACCACTGCTTGAAGAAGGTGTCTTCCAGAAACTGGCAGTAGGACTGGGAGTTGAGTTTGACTCCATCCTCAACCCGAAAAGGCCCCACAAGCTCATCTTTGATGATACCAGCCCAAACCAGTACTCCACCTCCACCTTGCTGGTATCTGAGTCGGACTGGAGCTCTCTGCCCTTTACCAATCCAGCCATCTGGCCCATCAAGACTCACTCTCATTTCATCAGTCCATAAAACCTTAGAAAAATCAGTCTTGAGATATTTCTTGGCCCAGTCTTGACGTTTCAGCTTGTGTGTCTTGTTCAGTGGTGGTCGTCTTTCAGCCTTTCTTACCTTGGCCATGTCTCTGAGTATTGCACACCTTGTGCTTTTGGGCACTCCAGTGATGTTGCATATGTCTGAAATATGGCCAAACTGGTGGCAAGTGGCATCTTGGCAGCTGCACGCTTGACTTTTCTCTCAGTTCATGGGCAGTTATTTTGCGCCTTGGTTTTTCCACACGCTTCTTGCGACCCTGTTGACTATTTTGAATGAAACGTTTGATTGTTCGATGATCACGCTTCAGAAGCTTTGCAATTTTAAGAGTGCTGCATCCCTCTGCAAGATATCTCCCTATTTTTGACTTTTCTGAGCCTGTCAAGTCCTTCTTTTGACCCATTTTGCCAAAGGAAAGGAAGTTGCCTAATAATTATGCATACCTGATATAGGGTGTTGATGTCATTAGACCACACCCCTTCTCATTACAGAGATGCACATCACCTAATATGCTTAATTGGTAGTAGGCTTTCGAGCCTATACAGCTTGGAGTAAGACAACATGCATAAAGAGGATGATGTGGTCAAAATACTCATTTGCCTAATAATTCTGCACGTAGTGTAGAGTTAAAAAATGTCACTGGAATAGGGATAGGAATGGTACGGAACAAGTATAATAATTTCGGGAGCGTGTGTTGTTGGAACGCCGCGATACGCCCCAACCAGGATAACTCCGACTTGGCCATATTGGTAAGTTCGAGTTGGAATGATTGCAGAAGAGGCGGGAAGTTCTCCTTGTACAATTCTTGGGAGTAGTTGTTACCTTAAAACCTAAATATTGGACTGAAGACTCTTGCCAGTCCAAAGCAAATTCTTTTTTCATTTGGGACAATAAAGGATCTGAGATACCTAGCGGGAGGGCCTGGGATTTGCTTTTATTTACTTTGTAATATGAAAGGGCTCCATAGGAGCGAATAAAGTCCATAACCTTCCTCAGAGACTCCTTAGGATTTGTTAATGACAATATGATATCGTCCGCATACATGGATATACAATGTTGCCTGCTCCCAATACTAACCCCGTCACCACAGTCTCCTGACGGATTGCCTGTGCCAAGGGTTCCAAGGATAAGATGAATATCAGCGGCGACAGGGGGCAACCCTGTCTCGTGCCATTAGACAATGCGAACGGGTCCGATAACACTCCGTTAGCCAATGCCCTAGCCGAGGGGTTTGAATATAGGACCTGGATGGCTCGCACTATAGGCTCCGGAAAGCCCATTTTATATAGTACCGAGAAGACAAACGACCAATTAACGCGGTTGAAAGCCTTCTCCAATGTGACCAATACTGTCGGGGTTCTCATGCGATTCACATAATCAACTAAATTCAATACTCTCCTGGAGTTGTCTGTAATCTGACGCCCTTTCACAAACCCTACCTGATCTGTGTCTATCAGAGTGGGGATAATATCTGCCAAGCGGGCCGCTAAAATTTTTGCATAGATTTTTTAATCTGTATTGAGCAAGGAAATAGGACGGAAGTTCTGAGGGATGGAAGGCTCCTTCCCTGGCTTAGGCAAAGTGACAATGACCGCTTCCAACATTTCTTTAGGCATATATCCGGTTGTCATGGCACGAGACAGGGCCGCATGTAAGTGAGGAAGCAAACTATCTATGAACAATTTATAATAAGAGTTTGGGAGACCATCTGGTCCAGGGCTTTTGTTATGTGGCAGACCTTTAATTACCTTTGAGATCTCTTCCTGCAAGATGGGGTCAGAGAGAGAGGTCTTGTGAGATTCCTCCAATGAAGGGATTGATAAGGTGTTCAAGAACTTATCAATATTCTCTGGAGAAGCAGGGATAAAACCTGGTTCATCCCTCAAATTGTATAATTGATAGTAATAAGACATGAATCTATTAGCTATAGATTTTGGATCATACAATTTATGTGACTTAGAGGAATCCCACAAGAATGGTATTTTCGATTTTAGGGCTCTTGCTTTTACTCTGCTTGCCAACAGTTTCCCTGCCTTATTAGCCAGCGAATAATACCTAGCCTTTGTCCTTTTAAGCGAGAGCTCATAGGAATGTAAGTAACTTTCCCTTAGTTGAAGTCTAAGTAATCTGAGCTTATCAGAGAGTTCAACCGAGGGAGAGGACTTATTTTGCTTTTCTATTGACAGAATTTGCGCTAATAAATCGGTCTGGTGTTTTTCTCGCAGTTTTTTATGTCTATGTCCTATTTTCAGTAATATTCCTCTTATATATGCCTTGTGGGCCGTCCATACTATCAAGGGGTCCGGGCCTGAGTTGGCGTTGAATTTAAAGTATTCAGCTAGCGCATCCGATACCTCTGGATTGTATTTATCATTAGCTAGAATAAATTCATTAGCCCTCCACAAAGGATTCGGATGAGAAATGAATTCTTCTGTTAACTCTATAGATACTGGGGCATGATCTGACCACGTAATTGTTCCTATAGAGGAGCCAGTAGATGCTTCCAAGGAGGTTCTATCAGCTAATATCAGATCAATGCGGGAATAGGACTTATGCACAGGCGAATAATAAGAGAAATCTTTTTCCGATGCGTGGTGGATACGCCAAACATCGAACAAAGAGTTCGCAAGCAGTGACTGAGCAAGAGAGGCGGGGCTATGTCTTGTAACAGAGGAGGAGTCTTGAAGTGGGTCAAGGATCACATTGAAATCTCCACAGATTAAAATTCTCCCTTCCTTCACAGACTGTACTTTTTTGAAAAGCTTATTCAAAAATCTCAAGGGCCGAACATTCGGAGCGTACACTCCCACCAAAGTATAAGGGATATTGTTAATACGGCATACATGAATAATGTAGCGACCCCTTCATCTACCATCGTTCTTTTCTCAGTATGAGCAACTGAGTTTTTAATCGCCAACATTACCCCACGTTTTTTACTCACACCATGGGACTGAATAATTATCGGAAAAGCTGGATGTCTCAACCTCTCCTTGTCTGCTGCAACCATATGTGTCTCCTGCGCACAGAATATATCACATTTATTCAAGATGGCTTCTCTCCACATCATCCGTCTTTTAAATGGGCTATTAAGACCACGAACATTTAATGAAACCAATTTAAGCACCATTTTGAATCCTGGAAAAATGCTTATAAGAAGATGCCCGGATGACGTGAAGAGAACCGCACCACGACATTAGCAAAACATTCAGCTGTGGTGTAAGGAATGGACCCGACTCAAGGAAGGTAAAATAATAACAGGATAGAGACAATAACCTGCAAAACCAAAACATACTGCCCGAGTAAAAGGGCAGGAATAGAGTAACACAAGGGTTAAAACTCACATTCCCTTGTGATTCTTTTTGGGGAAACACAGTCTTGCCTACCACCTGGAGACTCATAGTAGGTAGAACATGTCCCTGCTCCTACAATAAGCAGGATATTTGAAGAACCTCTCATCGATGTTTTTTCTGGCGGCGACTTTCAACCCGGTGCCATTCTCCTTCTTCAGTTAAGCGCTGATGCTGTGTTGCCGTAGGGACGTCTTCCACTGGAATGTCCCAATTAGCTAGAATCGCCTTCCCCTCCTCCACCGAACGGATAACAGTTAACACCCCGTTCTTCTGGATGAGTATCTTTACTGGATATCCCCACCTATATAAGATGGAATGTGATCGCAGCGCCGCGGTAATGGGCGCAAGTGTGCAACGTAGTTGGAGAGTTGCTATAGATAAATCCGCAAACAGCTTCACTTGTTGGTATGGGTCCGGCAAGGTATCAATTTTCCTCGCTGCTAGCAGGATTTCTTCTTTAATATGGAAGAAATGAATGCGGGCTAAAACATCCCGAGGTGTATCGTCAGGAAGATGTTTCGGTTTGGCGATTCTATGCGCCCGGTCTAGGATGAGATCTTGCTCAGTACTATTAGGTAAGAGAATTGTGATTAGCTTTTTAATATAGACCTGCAGATCCGATGCTGGAACTGATTCTGGTACACCTCTCAGTTTCAGGTTGTTCCTGCGGGAACGATCTTCTAAATTGGCTACTTTCGCTTTCAAGTATGCGATCTCTTCAGATTGTACATCACACGAATCAATGAGATTGTTATGCGATTCTGCGAATTCGCCCATCTTATGCTCAACGTGGTGTACTCTATGTTTTAGATCTGTGACATCCCGTTGGAGGGGCTTTAAAATGTGAGACATGTGAGAGGTAACCGAATGGTTAAATGCTAAGAACATGTCCTTTAAAAGAACACTGGATGCTGGCCTCTCGTCAATGGGAAACTTTAAAAGCGCCTCTTTAAAGGACCCATTGCTATGCGAGTCCTGAGATTCGCTGGTCTCCTGGACCTCTTCAGCCTGGTCTTGTAACCTGGGCCTCTGCTTTGTCGGGCTCTTAGTAGGGGAACTCTGTCCCGCGCGGCTGCTAGAAGCAGACACCTCCCGCCCTGATTTAACCCCCGTATCGCTATCCAGCATGCTCTCACCCGTGGTGGTATGTCGCGGTGAACCCTGCGGGCTCTGGTGAGTCGAGCTACCATCTTCAGATGGTCGGGGGGAAGAAGCATTTACTGAAGATGTCGGGCTGAGGGAGGGTTCCGTCTGCGCGTCTCTTGTGCCGGCGCCATCTTTGTCTCGGTCTTGACCGAAGAAAAACTCTAATTTCCCTTGCTTCTTGATGCCTCTTTTCCCTCTCGTCATCATCAGGGATGTAGCCGGCACCAGTCGGTACCGATGTTGGCACTGCGGCGAATTTGGTGAGGGTTCTGCTTAATTAACATGCTTTGCTGGAGCAGGAGCTCTGGATTCAAGCGGCCATACTCCTCGGCTTCCTGGCCACGCCCCTTTTTTAACTTTTTATTTAATAACCATTTCTTCCCTTAGGGACTAGAACCTGGATCTTTTCATCCCTTGTGCTATTCACCCTGATAGAGATCTATCAGGGTGAATAGGATCTCACACATCTCCCTGCTGCCCTGTGCTCTGTGCACACAGCAGCAGGGAGCTGAACATGGCAGCCAGGGCTTCAGTAGCGTCCTGGCTGCCATGGTAGCGATCTGAGCCCCAGCAGTGTAATCTGCCACTGCCACCAATGGAGGGGATGGGACCCTGTGGCCACCATATAACAATGGGGGGGACTTGTGAACAGTGATAATGGGGGAGAGGGAGACGAGGCTTTGGGGGGACGCACTGCACCACCAATAAATGTAATTAACCCTTTCATGACCAAGGGTCATTGATGCCCCAGTGTCCAGGTCAAAATTTACAAATCTGACATGCGTCACTTTATGTGGTAATAGCTCTGGAACACTTTTACTTATCCATTCTGAGATTGTTTTCTCATGACACATTGTACTTCATGATAGTCATATATTTAAGTCAATATATTTCACCTTTATTTATAAAAAAAATCCCAAATTTACCAAAAATTTTGAAAAATTCACAATTTTCCAAATTTCAATTTCTCTGCTTCTAAAACAGAAAGTCATACCTAATAAAATATTTATTACTTAACATTCCCCATATGTCTACTTTATGTTGGCATCATTTTGGAAATGTCATTTTATTTTTTTAGGACGTTAGAAGGCTTAGAAGTTTAGAAGCAATTCTTCAAATTTTTAAGAAAATTTCCAAAACCCACTTTTTAAGGACCAGTTCAGGTCTGAAGTCACTTTGTGAGGCTTACATAGTGGAAACCCCCATAAATGACCCTAACACCCCTCAAGTTACTGATTTTACAAAACTGATTTTACAAACTTTGTTAACCCTTTAGGCGTACCACAAGAATTAAAGGAAAATGGAGATGAAATTTCTAAATGTCACTTTTTTGGCAAATTTTCCATTTTATAAAAAAAATTCTTTAACACATTGAGGGTTAACAGCCAAACAAAACTCAATATTTATTACCCTGATTCCGCGGTTTACATAAACACCCCACATGTGGTCGTAAACTGCTGTACGGGCACACGGCAGGGCGCAGAAGGAAAGGAATGCCATACAGTTTTTGGAAGGCAGATTGTGCTGGATTGGTTTTCTGAACGCCATATGTTTTTTATTTTTCTGCCGATCGTCTTGTGCAGGGGCTTGTTTTTTGCAGAAAGTGTTGAGGTTTTTATTGGTACCATTTTTGGGTACATAGGATTTTTTGATCATTCATTATTACACTTTATGGGGCAAGGTGACCCAAAAATTGCTGTTTTGGAACAGTTTTCATTTATTTATTTTTACAGAGTTTATCTGAGGAGTTAGGTCATGTGATAGTTTTATAGAGAAGATCGTTACGGACGTGGCAATACCTAATATGTATACTTTTTTCTTATTTATTTAAGTTTTGCACAATAATAGCATTTCTGAAACCAAAAAAATGATGTTTTAGTGTCTCTATAGTCTGAGAGCCATAGCTTTTTTATTTTTTGGGCGATTGTCTTAAATAGGGTATCATTTTTTGCGCGGACGAGGTGACGGTTTTATTGGTACTATTTTGGGGGTCATACACCTTTTTGATCGCTTGCTGTTGCACCTTTTGTGATGTAAGGTGACAAAAATTGCTTTTTTTTTTACACAGTTTTTATTTTATTTTTTTATGGTGTTTATCGGACGGGGTCTATCATGTGATATCTTTATAGAGACAGTTGTTACGGACGACGAGGTGATACCTAATATGTGTAGTATTTTTATTTTTCCTTATTTTTTTTTTTTTACATTTTTTTTTTTTTTTTTTACTTTTATTTTTTATCAAGTCCCTCTTGGATCATGAAGATCCAGTGGGGCTGATGACTGTACTATACTTTGCAATGCTCTTGCATTGCAAAGTGTAATACATTCAGATGCCCTGTAGGTGGCAACAGCGGACCCTTTTGCAAGGCGTCCGGTTGCCAGGGCAAACATCGGGGCTGCCATCGCAGCGCAGCAGCCCAGATGGTGGAGAGAGGGAGCCCCCTCCCTCACCCCATGGATGCCGCTGCATCTATGGGGTTACAGCAGAGTGTCAGCATAGAGCTGATGATGGAGGCGGCTCAGGAATGGAGCCGCAGCCATCAAACACAGCAGGGGGGCAGACCGAGAGGGGGGCAGCGATGGAAGGGGGGGTGGAAATTGTCACGGCCAGCCGGAGGGGGCACTGGAGGACACAAGATGGGGCACAGATGGAGGGGGTACTGTGGACACACGATGCAGCACAGATGGGGGGCTACACAGATCGAGGGGCGGCCTGCACAGATCGGGGGGGACTGCATGGATCAGGGGGGCACGAGGACACTGTGATTTCAGACTCTGTGATTTCAGATTTTTTCACTGCCGCGATACGATTGGTTAGTCTGTACAGACTAACCAATCAGATCGATTGCCGGCAAGGGGCCATTCTGATTGGTCACTTGCCGGCATTACTGCACTGTATGCTGTCTGTGACAGCATACAGGGCAGGGGCCGAAGCTTTGCAGCGCTTGGATTAAAGAGCTGCCAGAACATATATATACGTGGTAGCTGCACTGGGTATGTGCAGCTATCACGTACAGTATATATACAGATTGCGGTCGGGAAGGGGTTAAAGAGGACCTTTTGTGGGTCCAAAGAATATGAAATTAGTAGCAGGCTGCATAGAGCGGCACCCAGGGATCTAAGTGCACTTACTATTATTCCTGAGCGCCGCTCCGTTCACCCGCTGTGGCCCCCGGTATTTCCTGAGCGCCGCTCAGGAAATACCGGGGGCCACAGCGGGTGAACGGAGCGGCGCTCAGGAATAATAGTAAGTGCACTTAGATCCCTGGGTGCCGCTCTATGCAGCCTGCTACTAATTTCATATTCTTTGGACCCACAAAAGGTCCTCTTTAACCCCTTCCCGACCGCAATCTGTATATATACGTGATAGCTGCACATACCCCGTGCAGCTACCACGTATATATATGTTCTGGCAGCTCTTTAATCCAAGCGCTGCAAAGCTTCGGCCCCTGCCCTGTATGCTGTCACAGACAGCATACAGTGCAGTAATGCCGGGCAGTGCAGTAACGCAGGGCATGCGATCTGTGGCAATTAACCCCTCGGATGAGGGGTTAATTGCCACGTATGGCATGCCCTGTTATTGAGGCCGGGTGCTGGGTCTGTGATACAACTGCCTATACTTATGTTTTACATTCATTGGTGGCGCAGCTATCTCCCCATTGGTAGTGGTGGCCGCGTCACAGTGGAGAGGGAGGGACTCCTTCCTTCTCCACTGTGCTACTGAAGAGAACTTGGGCTGCTCAGGAGCGCGGTGGTACAGTCTTGTCGCCATTTGCAAATTTTAAGGCGCATTGGCGACCGTTTTAGTCGCCATCTGGAGCCCTGGTTACAGCTGCCCTGCCCTATAAAAAACACACCAGTTCTGGGTTTGCTTTTCACAAGAAGCATTGCCTGATGTGAATGATGCCTTGCACAAAAGAGCTCTCAAAAGACCTACGATTAAGAATTGTTGACTTGCATAAAGCTGGAAAGGGTTATAAAAGTATCTCCAAAAGCCTTGCTGTTAATCAGTCCACGGTAAGACAAATTGTCTATAAATGGAGAAAGTTCAGCACTGCTACTCTCCCTAGGAGTGGCCGTCCTGTAAAGATGACTGCAAGAGCACAGCGCAGATGAGGTGAAGAAGAATCCTAGAGTGTCAGCTAAAGACTTACAAAAGTCTCTGGCATATGCTAACATCCCTGTTAGCGAATCTACAATACATAAAACACTAAATAAGAATGGATTTCATGGGAGGATAAACCACAGAGGAAGCCACTGCTGTCCAAAAAAAACATTGCTGCACGTTGTGCACGTCTGATCTGCAACTACAGGAAACGCTTGGTTGAAGTTATTGCTGCCAAAGGAGGTTCAACTAGTTATTAAATCCAAGGGTCAACATACTTTTTCCACCTGCACTGTGAATGTTTACATGGTGTGTTCAATAAAAACATGGTAACATTTAATTCTTTGTGTGTTATTAGTTTAAGCAGACTGTGATTTTCTATTGTTGTGACTTAGATGAAGATCAGATCACATTTTATGACCAATTTGTACAGAAATCCATATCATTCCAAAGGGTTCACATACTTTTTCTTGCAACTGTAGCTACTCTGTTCACTCTCTATGCGACAGCTGGAGATAGCCGAGTACAATTCTTAGCTATTTCCAAAAATGTCATAGACATTGAATGAATCAGAATCAGAATTAGCTTTATTCGCCAAACACGACACAGTCTATCGTGCTTGGAATTGGGTTAGGCACAGGTACAGGCATAGTAACTAGGGGGTGGAAGGGGGGGGGGTTAAGCATTGGGCACATTAGGGGCGAGGGAGGGAGTATGGGCGGGAGATGGGGCGTGATGAGTTCAGCAGCCTGACGGCCGTTAGGAAGAAAGTGTTCAGCCTCCTCGATGTCCTTGCAGGGATGGCCTGATACCTGCGGCCGGACTTTAGACGTCTGAAGAGATGATGGCCTGGATGGGAGTGGTCATTGAATATTTTCAGAGCCCTGGAGCGCAGTCTGTTGGAGAAGAGAGTCAAGGAGTGGTAGTGGCAGTCGAGTAGTTCTCTCCGCCGAGCTGATGACCCTTTGTAGTTTGCGCTTGTCACTGGCTGATGAGCCGGCATACCACACCAGAAGGGACGAGCACAATACCAACTCGATGGTACAGGAGTAGAAGGACTTCAGTAGGTCCTGAGCCATGCCGAACTTCCTCAGTTGTCGAAGGAAATAAAGCCACTGGTGAGCCTTCTTTATGATGGACGAGATGTTGGGACGCCAGGATAGGTCTTCAGAGATTGTCGTGCCTAGGGGGCGGGCACTGGGTACCCTTGCGAATTCAGATCCGTCTATATGGGTCGGGGGGGGGGGACTACCCTTCCCTTCCTGAAGTCGACGACCAGCTCGACCGTCTTTGTGGCGTTTAGGACCAGGTTGTGCGCGCTGCACCAGTTGCTGATCCTGTCAATTTCCTTACGGTAGACCTGCTCATCGCTGTCACTAATCAGGCCCACAAGTGTGGTGTCATCAGCGAACTCGATGACTTTAACTGAGGCCTCCTCCGATCTGCACTCGTTCGTGTACAGAGAGAACAGGAACGGCGATAGTACACATCCCTGAGGGGCGCCAGCGTTGGTGACCCTCGGTTTGGAGGTCAGATTGCCTAATCTGACGACCTGGGACCTGTTAGTGAGAAAGTCCATGATCCAATGTCGTAGTGTTGGATGGACATCAAGTGCCGTAAGGTTCCGCTGCAGGATGCTGGGAGAGATGGTATTAAAAGCTGAGCTGAAGTCTAGAAGGAGGATTCTCGCGTATGTGTTGGGTTTGTCGAGGTGTTCAGTGACGTATTCTAGGCACATGTTAATCGCATCGTCAGTGGATCTGTTTGCCCTGTAGGCGAATTGCAGAGGGTCCAGCCGGTCCAGAGTGGCGGTCTTCAGTATGGAGAGGACCACCTTCTCTAGGGTCTTCATGACCACTGAAGTCAGAGCCACAGGCCGGAAGTTGTTTGGATCAGAAACGCCCTGTTTCTTTGGCACAGGGATGATAGTTGAGATCTTAAAGCAGGCTGGGACATGTCCCTCCTTAAGGGATCTGTCAAAGATTTGGGTGAAGGCTGGGGCCAGTTGGACTGAGCAATATTTCAGGCATGCAGGAGTGACACCATCGGGACCAGGGGCTTTACTCGCATTTAGCTTGGACAGCAGGGTGCGAACCAAAGTCACATTCACTGTAGGTGGATTAGCAAAGTCAGCGAGCGGGCCAGATAATGTGGTAGCCGGGACTGGGGTGCCCACTCTGGGGGGCATTGTATGAGTTACATCACCCTCGGTCGAGGTCTCGAATCTGCAGTAGAACCTGCCCAGCTCCTCTGCCAGCGCCTGATGAGGGGTGGTGAGCGCCGGGGGGGGTTTGTAGTTGGTCGCGGACCTAAGGCCCTTCCAGACCGCCCTCCGGTCATTTGAGCGCAAGGAATGGTGGATGCGTTCCGCGTATGCCCGTATCGCTGCACGCAGTTCCCGATTAAGGCCGTTTTTGGCCAGTCTGTATTCTAATTGATTACCGGATTTATGTGCGGTCTCCTTGTGCCTGCGTAGTTGTTTGAGCTTGTTTGTGAACCACGGTTTGTCATTTGGGTAAATCGTGTAAGATCTTGAGGGGACACATGAGTCTTCGCAGAAACTGATGTACGAGGAGACAACATCCGCCCAGGTGTCCAGGTCATTCTCTTCTAGGGCTCCCCAGTCTGTGCAGTCAAAACAGGCCTGTAGTTGTAGCTTGGCCTCCTCGGACCACACTCTGGAAGTTCTACGGATCGGTTTAGATGACTCTAGACGACGTCTGTAGGAGGGGACCAGATGTACAAGGCAGTGGTCGGCAGTGGTCGGAGAAGGGAACATGGTTGACCTACCATTCCATTTCTTTGGGGATGCAGGATCCCCAATCTCATGATCATGGGGGACCCAGCAGTCTCCACCGATCAGATACTTACTTATCCCCTATTCTGTGGGTAGGAGATAAAAAAAATAAGCTGAGCTGTTAAGCCAAGAAACCTCTAGGGAACCATGGCTGAAGGACTGCCCTTCCCCTAGGCGGTGGAGGAAAACGATGGCACGTGACAAGGACGGTAGATTTTTCCTTGAATCAATGGTGAATGTCAAGTGTGTTGACTTCTGCAGAGACCAAGCCTGGAATCTGCCTTTTGAAGCAGCAGGATACTCACTTCTTCAGTGAATACATCTGACTGCAGAAAGTCAGGTGAATGACAAGTCCAGTGATGAATGCAGAGACCGAGCCTGGAATCTGCCTCTTAATGCAGCAGGAAAGTTCAGAGACAGTGCCAAGAAATTGCCTCTTGCTGAAGCGCAGGTCATCTGATCCTGACACGGTGGCCACCATGTCGCGGACTTGTGGTAGAGACATCACCTCCAGCCTTATCCCATTTTCATTTCAGGGACATAGTGAGACTCCCGCTCTGGTGCAGTGATCTGCAGATTCAAAAAATATAACTAATTATGACTGAACAAGTGACACACAATTTACTCCTGGTCACTGTAGGTCATTGTAATCCCTTTAACTGTATTAAACTTGGGCCCATGTTTCTAACAGCGATACCCACACTTATCAATGCCATTGACTATTATAGCTGTTATTCTTGTTCTGGGACCCACTGCTGTATCCAACATAAACCGAATGCACCTTATAATCGTGGGCTGATTTATTTTCATATATTTTTTGTAGGGTTTGGAGCTCAGTGTTCATGATACAAGTTGCCAAAACCCCTGCTTTCTTACAAACTTCCATAGTTAAAATTCTGGGAGCCACTGTTCAAGGTGATCTACATATCAAGGTCAATGGGAGCTCCACCAGTGGTGACTGCAGGCAGTTAGAATTTTATCTTACTTATATGCCATGTATCAGGCGATTTGTATGAATTTCCACTAATGACCACTGCTCTGCTCATCTTCGTGAAGATTCTAAACCCTAAACTATTCTGTGGCATCATGTCTGTTA
This sequence comes from Bufo gargarizans, assembly GCF_014858855.1. NCBI lineage: Eukaryota > Metazoa > Chordata > Amphibia > Anura > Bufonidae > Bufo > Bufo gargarizans. The sequence continues at coordinate 366,266,974 of NC_058083.1, read as the reverse complement.
TTATTATGAGCTCCTGCCATAAATCATATTGCATTTTATGACTCCTGTAACAAGGATCTTACCTTATTTAGGGATCTTTTTGGTTCTTAAAACCAAAATCGTCTAGCAGGGGTTACTGGTGAAGATCAGGAGATGGTTTATTATTCTGCGCCTCATTTTGTCTCAGACCTCTGGTGATCTGATCTGCTGCAATTGCCTTCTTAACCCCATGCTGTTTTTATTTCCAGTGGTGACCAGTGTATACTGCTGTGTTATACAGAAAACAACATAAATATAAAGAAGCAGAAAAATCACAAATCATCAATATATGAAGATACAAGGTCTTCTTATGGATGCGGTCCCTATCATCTGATAGTCTGACACATGTTCCCGGGACACAACTGCCTGATAATCAGGTCTCTAGGACAGAGTAAAAATAATAAATTAGGACACCCCCTCATTAATAGGTATTACTGTAGACGCAGCAAAGTTATGGGGCCCATAAGCTAAAAGGCGTGTGATTATCCTGACCCTTTGGTGGTTGTCTAAGTACCTACTACACATACATATATTATCACATGAGAAGACATTATTACAATCCGTACATGAAGATGATCAAACTTAGAAAAGTCACTGATTACTTACCGATGCCAACAAGTCTGTGGGTTCTAGACCTGTACCATGGGTCAGCGGTTGTAATCTGGGGTTAGGTAGAGACTCTAGCTTTGGTGGCTCTTGGCCTATCATAGACTCGACATTTCATGAAAGACATCGAGTCGCTAATTGACCTGTTTGGGAAAGCCTGTGATCCTGCCATTCTGCAGGCAGGATATTAGATGGTCTCTCATGACGTTGTGCTGGAAAATCGCAGTTGGTTCACCGTCGGAAACTCAAAGGCAAATGCTATAGCGAACACCTCACAGTCATAGGTGTTTCTCTGCTGATCCATGTTGAGAAATTTTAGATGTTTCAGGAGCTCATTGTCCACTGCACTGTAGATGTTATTATTCTGCTTGCAAACAGGTAGAGGCAAATTTCTTGTCCTGATGCTGTCGGCCACTAGGATGTCGCCATTTTTGAAGCAGGTGGTCAGCCAGTGCACCCTGTCCTCATCGTAGTGGATTTGTATGGCCTTCTTTAGCACACTGTACCCTGGAACGAGAATAGCAGCGGCGGGCTGCAGGCCATCAAAGTCCCCAAACTGATTCTGCAGGAGATCCTGGGCCTTGTTAATAATGTCATTGTCCAGCATGCCTTCCTGACCACTGCTCTTCAGTATGGATAAGTGTTTTGGAAACAAGTTGTTCTGTGGTTATAGGCCATCTCCACTTGTGGTGTTCCCAGCTTCCTACATCTTTAGAAGATGGAGATGACGTGTTTTCTGCCACAGCTATTTTGCCTGGTGGAAATGTCCCAGACTGACTGTCATTGGAGGTCTGTGCTTTCCTTTTAAGGTTGGCTTTGGAAGCTTCACGAGATGCCTTCAAAAGGTCTTCAGCAGACTCCGCCATTGTCAGGGCGATTATCGGGGACGAACATTCTTACGAACCCTAGTTCTCAATAATCCGCTTGTTTAAAGGTGCTGCAGATTTCCTGATGAACGAGCGAAAAGATCATTCATTGGGTGAAATAATTGTTAATGCAATCACCTAAATTATTCTTTCTTGGAAGCAAGTCGTGCAGTCTAAACAGCGATCTGCTGCCAGAAACAATGCAGCCATCACTCATCCTGATACTGTGGAGGTGATCGCTGCTTGTAAATGCAGCTCTTCACCTCCACTAATGAGCAGGCAATTGTTGCAAAGAAACTCTTCCTTCCCGACAATTGTGTGCTCCATTGCTGCATGTAAAGGTAGCATTAGCTCTTCTGCTCCTCATGTCTCAATATGTTCTTATTATTATCTAGGCAAGAAAGGAGAAGAGGCTTCTTTGGGGGAATCAAAGAAATTAATACCTCCAAAAGCAGATATGCAGAGTTTAGCATGATACAGCAAAGGGCAGGGAACGTGAAGGGAATTTATTAAAACCACAGTTTTGCTCACTGATCTCCATCTGTGCTTGTGTGAGATGCATCACAATTGGGTACACACCAGTCCACCTGGTGTAGACTTTGTAATGATTTGCCAGGCCATCTAGGCCCAGCCCAGCTCACTCCCCCAAGGATCATTTTACCTGATGAGCATCTTGCTCGTTACCGGGTGATCTACAGCACCTTTACTTACACAGGCAGATTAGCAGGAACCAGCATTTGTAGAAACATTTGTTCCTGATAATCTGTCAGAAAATTGGGTCGTAAAGGATTTTGCCCTCAGATTTCCAGGTACCCTGACGAGTCATTTGTTATTTCTACGAGTTTCCAGGTCATCCGTCTTGCTGATTGGCATAGTAACATTTTGTACAGTTCTCTTTAAAGTTTTTCTTTATAGCTCGTCCTCTACTGTACGCATTGTATTCACCATTGCACCCATTCTCTCATCTGCTTTTTGAACATCATGCCACATGTACACTTAAAGATGGCACAAGCCGGGGGGCGTGGCCAACTGCCAACATGGCCGGACGTGTTTGAGCGCTGCTCCGTCATCCGCCGATTATCCTGAGCGATCCTACCTACTAAAGATCTAGCAGACACCCCCGGACAGTCCCCTGACATACCCAGTGGCAGCAGGACCGCATCATGAGTCCAAGTAAGGTACAAGCTGCAGCGGAGCGACTCAAGGAATATGCCAGGCAAGAGGCTCAACATGGCGCCACTCCTTCCTCCCCATATGTGCCACAGACCAGAGGGCAGACATGGTGCTGGACGAATCTTTAGACAGACTTCATAACCCATCACAGAACGTTAGTGTTAGATCGTCTGGCACCATCTTGGCGAGATTGGTATCTGAGATGGGATGGCTGTGGAGGGGAAAAAAAACTGCCCAACTGGTATATTCTTGCTTCACACCCTCTAAGGGGGCACTCTCGAGGATTGACTATATGTTTGGTACAGTGAATACACATATGTCGTTGCCGAGACATCCTTCTGATCATGCGCCTATCATAGCACTGTCCTTCACGTCGGACGTGAACCTGCGTACAACTAAGAGACGCATTCACCCGTTTTAGCTGTCATTGATGGGTATAAACGACCGTGTCCCAGATCAAATTTGGGTGTTTTTGGAGATGAATAGAGCGGATACTAACGTTTCTCTATTGTGGGATACTTTGAAGGCCATTCTGCGGGGCTGTCTCCATATATATCTCATATATATAAAAAGGTCCACGCAACGTAGAGAAGAGGAGTTGGAGGAGCTTTGCAGGAATGCGGAAAGAACGTACATTTCTGATCCAACAGAGGCTAATAGGGTAGATTGGATGTTAAAGGGGAGATCGTATATGGACCATCTTAAAGAGAAACGAGATGGTAAACTTTTATTCCTGCAGCAGCAGTCGTTTGAACAGGGTAATAAAACTGGGAAAGTATTAGCGCAGGTAGTAAATAGAAATAATAGGGCCCCCCCCTGTATTGCGTATTGCTAGCGCCACTGGTGAGGTGATAGATGAGCCAGCAGGGATTTTAGATAGATTTAATGAGTTCTACCGAGATCTGTATAGATCTGTGGCTCGGTATACTGAAGCCAAATTGAGGGAGTACATGCAGGAGGTGACACGTCCCCAATTGGCAGTCCCAAATAGGGAGCTCCTGGATGAGGAAATTACACTTGAAGAGATTGAGGAAGCGGTCAAATAAATCCCCAGGACCGGATGGGATCCCGCTGGAGGTTTATTCCAAACACATAGACATACTTGCTCCTCAGTTGCTCAGAGTGTAGTCTAATTCCCAGGAGAGTGGTTTCCTTCCTGAATCATTATATGAGACATCTATTGTTATACTGTTAAAACCGGATAAACCACCTTTGGAATGTGGGTCGTATCGCCCCATATCCTTATTAAATGTGGATTATAAAATACTAACAAAAATTTTAGCGGACAGGTTGAACAAGGTAATAACTTCCATAATACATGAAAACCAGTCCGGCTTCATCCCAGGCCGCTCCACTTCCAGTAACATTCGGAGAGCAAAGGTTGTCACGCAAATAGGTTATACAGGTAATAAAAGATGGGTTCTAGCGGCCTTAGATACGGCCAGAGCGTTTGACTCAGCTGAGTGGCCTTATTTACTACAAGCCTTAGAAAGCTTTGGATTTGGCCCTGTATTTATAAGGTGGATTTCTTTAATATATGCTAAACCTACTGCTAATATTCTAGTTAATGGGTCTTTATCTCCGACATTTCCATTGAACAGGGGAACTAGGCAGGGGTGCCCTTTATCTCCCCTATTATTTGAAGTAGCAATAGAACACCTGGCGCTTAGAGTTCGGCGAGACCCGCTGATTAAAGGGGTCACTTTGGGCAATAGGGAAGAGAGGATTGGCCTCTATGCAGATTACCTAATTGTCTATATGGATGAGGTAGAGTGAACGTTGCCAAGAGTAATAGTCATTATTGAGCGCTTTGGTTTTTATTCAGGTCTCCGTATTAACTGGACCAAATCGGACCCTACTGCCTAAAGCCTTGTATTTACTTGAACATGCGTGTACCCCAGTCCCAAAAAACTTTTTCAGTCGTTTACACTCTTTAATGGCCGCTTTTGTGTGGGGGAAGGAGAGAAGGAAACTGGCACTGGAGACGCTACAAAGGAGCTGGCAAAAGGGAGGGGCAGCCCTTCCAGATTTATTCCTGTACTTTTTGGCCGGGCAATTGAGGTACTTGGCACTGTGGGTCTCAAGTGTAGAACTCCCTAACTCAGAATACTACCTACAATATTATCTGCAGCTATCTAGTTTGTGGCCTGTATTGGAAGACCTAGCAGTAGTCTCTGGGCATCCATTGCCTATCCATAAGTTGGCGCACCAGGTCTGGAAAGCTGCAAAGCTCCAACACTATTCTGACCTTCCGGATGAGATGCCACTATGGGATAACTCAACATTACCTATACTGATGCAGTGTGAGGGAAGGGGCATTTAGCGGGGGTATGGAGTACTTACGCTGAAAGACCTCTATGAGAATGGGATTTTGTTCTCTTTTACTCAGCTTCAAGCGAAGGTGGGTGTGGTGCGCCCTCACTTTTTCAGATACTTGCAGCTGCGATACACACTTCAGCTCACGCTCTCTACTGAAGGTGTCGGCCCTTTAAAGAGTAATGAGGGGGAAGTCGCAGAGAGCGACGAGGAGAAAGCAAAGCTGTTAAATAGTTTTTTCTCCAATGTATTCACTGAGGAAAATAAACTGTCAGATGACATGCAGAATGCAAAAATAAATTCCCCATTAAAAGTGTCCTGTCTGACCCAGGAAGAAGTACAACAGCGACTTAAAAAGATTAAAATAGACAAATCGCCAGGACTGGATGGCATACACCCCCGTATCCTAAAGGAATTAAGTAATGTCATAGCCAGACCCATATTTCTGATATTTGCAGACTCTATACTGACAGGGAATGTCCCACAGGATTGGCGCATGGCAAATGTGGTGCCAATATTCAAAAAGGGGCCAAAAACAGAGCCTGGAAACTATAGGCCGGTAAGTTTAACATCTGTTGTGGGTAAACTGTTTGAAGGTTTTCTGAGAGATGCTATATTAGAGCATCTCAACGGAAATAAGCAAATAACGTCATATCAGCATGGCTTCGTGAGGGATCGGTCATGTCAAACTAATTTAATCAGTTTCTATGAGGAGGTAAGTTCTAGACTTGACAGCAGCGAATCAATGGATGTCGTGTATCTGGACTTCTCCAAAGCATTTGACACTGTACCACATAAAAGGTTAGTATATAAAATGAGAATGCTCAGACTGGGAGAAAACGTCTGTATGTGGGTAAGTAACTGGCTCAGTGATAGAAAACAGAGGGTGGTTATTAACGGTACACACTCAGATTGGGTCACTGTCACTAGTGGGGTACCTCAGGGGTCAGTATTGGGCCCTATTCTCTTCAATATATTTATTCATGATCTTGTAGAAGGCTTGCATAGTAAAGTATCAATTTTCGCAGATGACACTAAACTGTGTAAAGTAATTTACACTGACGAGGACAGTATACTACTACAGAAGGATCTGGATAGATTGGAGGCTTGGGCAGATAAGTGGCAGATGAGGTTTAACATTGATAAATGTAAAGTTATGCACATGGGAAGGAAAAATGCAAGTCACCCGTACATACTAAATGGTAAAACACTCGGTAAAACTGACATGGAAAAGGATCTAGGAATTTTAATAAACAGCAAACTAAGCTGCAAAAAACAGTGTCAGGCAGCTGCTGCCAAGGCCAATAAGATAATGGGTTGCATCAGAAGGGGCATAGATTCCCGTGATAAGAACATAGTCAGACCAGACATGGAGTATTGTGTACAGTTCTGGGCTCCTGTAAACAAGGCAGACATAGCAGAGCTGGAGAAGGTCCAGAGGAGGGCATCTAAAGTAATAACTGAAAGATTATTAAAATTAGGGCTATTCACTTTAGAAAAAAGACGACTGAGGGGAGATCTAATTAATATGTATAAATATATCAGGGGTCAGTACAGAGATCTATCCCATCAGCTATTTATCCCCAGGATTGTGACTGTGACGAGGGGACATCCTCTGCGTCTGGAGGAAAGAAGGTTTGTACACAAACATAGAAGAGGATTCTTTACGGTAAGAGCAGTGAGACTATGGAACTCTCTGCCTGAGGAGGTGGTGATGGTAAGTACAATAAAGGAATTCAAGAGGGGCCTGGATGTATTTCTGGAGCTTAATAATATTACAGGCTATAGCTACTAGAGAGGGGTCGTTGATCCAGGGAGTTATTCTGATTGCCTGATTGGAGTCCGGAAGTAATATTTTATTCCCCTAAAGTGGGGAAAATTGGCTTCTACCTAACGGGCTTTTTTTTTTTTTTGCCTTCCTCTGGATCAACTTGCAGGGTAACAGGCCGAACTGGATGGACAAATGTCTTTTTTCGGCCTTATGTACTATGTTACTATGTTACTGGCGGAGACTAGATGGAGGGAGTGCATCACAAGCCTCACTACAGAGGAATGGAATGAGGCATTAGAAGCTCCATCAGGGTTATCACCTGCCCTTAAAGGGAACCTGTCATGTGGATATTTGATTATAATCTAACTAATTATATACAATCATTAACTACTAAAAAGTGCCTTAGATGTATTCACTTACTGGTGTGACAGATGGTTACCTCATAATATACACACAAAGATGCTGCATGCCGTATGCTAATAAGCTGATTTGAGTCCAGCGTGAGGTCATAGAGTCCAGTGTATATTAAATTCAGAGCTATAGCCACTCCCCTGCCCACCTGCTGCTGATTCCCATGGAAACAAACTGTCATTCAGCAGCAGGTGGGTGGGGAGAGTCAGGAGCTCATGAATATTCATGACTCATCATTATCAGCTGGAGCTTTTCAATACAAGATGTTGGCAGATTGACTGGGTCAATTAAAGAAAGTGACCCAGCATTTTGCTAAGAGAATCAGTCACTTATTTCTGTTGCCCTTAGTTAGGACACCATAAAACTGGTGACAGGTTCCCTTTAACAATAGACTTATTCAGTTATTTATACTTCACAGGAGCTACCTCACTCCGGTCAGGCTATATAAGATGGGCAGGTTGACGCATAGCAGGTGCCACAGGTGTGCACAACCAGGTGCGGGCTTTTGGCATCTGATATGGAAATGTACCTATGTTCAGAACTACTGGAGAGATGTAGTTTCAGTACTATCTTCTTTGGTTCCCGGAGCCCTTGAGTTGTGCCCTAAAAAGTGCCTTCTGGGAGTAATTGATGATAACTGTATTTTCCTGAGGGAGTCGCTGTTCATGGCTAGAAAGGCAGTGGCTCTCAGATGGATGGCTGAGAGACCGCCTACAGTCGCTCAATGGAAAGCCTTAGTAAACCAAATAATTCCCTGGGAAAAAATTATGTTCTCCCATAGAAAATGTCCTCAGAAATTTGAGAAGGTTTGGGGATCCTGGTGTTCTTAACCATTGACAGTATCATCGGCTCATATGCACTCTGTATAATGAAACCCCCTTTATTGAATGTATACACATTGCAGACAGCACAAAATAAAGTCGCAACGCCTTCTACTGTTAATTTTCCTTTATTGTTATTAGGCATTACAGTGAAATAATAATGCACTCTGAAGTGATCTATATGTGACTCACCATCGGTCCTGTATGTAAACTTGTGCTTGTGCCTGTATTTTATTAATATACTGTATGTAACATGCCAACTTCGCTTGTTATACTTTAATAAAACGAGTAAAAAAAAAAAAAAGATGGCACAAGCCCATATTTGGAGTGGCTTAAGTGGAATTGCAAATGGGAACCACAGCATAGACATCTTTAAGGGTGGGCTGTAATTATCATCAGAGGAGATTGCACATACCTCAACTCTGTTATCTGCTGACTGCAGGAAGGGATGCATATTGCCAAAATGCCAGGCAGATGAGAGCCATGATGGAAGTGTTGCCTCAGTCTCCATCTTCCTCCTGGAGGCAGTTCTGTTCCCATATAGCCAGCTGCTCAGTGCGATGCGTCTCCCTGGTCACATCATACCGTGTCCTCTCAAGTGCATTACTTCTAACTGGATTTGCATTTTGAGGTGCTCTGAACTGTAACCACACAAATTACCTGCATATATATGATGATACAATTATGATGTGCCATGTGTTATTGTCTTCTTTTAGGAAATATTGCAAGGATTACAGGATCACTGTTTTTAGGGTAAGTGCATTATTTGTTTTAATAGGTGAATGCAAACAGAAGTATGCTGTAACTGCACTTACTACTGACAACTAGACCATACTACTGCCTCCGATGTATCAGCTGATGATAGCACATTTTATTATATTATGTTATACAAATAGCAGTCCGCAATCCACAGCTACTGACCGTGTGCACTCCGTATTAAGGTGTGGACCCGTTGACTCGTATGGGTTTGTGATCCGCAATATCCTGCCAAAGATAGAACATGTTCTATTTCTTGCGGTCATGTCAAACTAATTTAATCAGTTTCTATGAGGAGGTAAGTTCTAGACTTGACAGCAGCGAATCAATGGATGTCGTATATCTCGACTTCTCCAAAGCATTTGACACTGTACCACATAAAAGGTCAGTATATAAAATGAGAATGCTTAGACTGGGACCTGAACGCTGTTGGAAGTGCTTCAAGGTACTTTCATGGGCTTCCGATCCATGCCTCTGCTCTGCAAAAGATAGATGAAGTCCTATCTTTGGTTGTATCATGCGGATCACGGACCCATTCAAGTCAATGTATCTTCAGCATGGAGTGCACACGGACAGTGCCCGTATATTGTAGACCCATCGTTTACAGTCCCCAATGCGGGCATTGAGCCATTACACTTGTGTGCGTGAGCCCTTATCAACTATAGAGCGGAAGTAAAAAACCCTTTCATTTATTCAGATTTTTTAAATGTATTTTGTATCTTAATGCCATGTTCAAGCTTCTTAAACAATATATTTATTGTGTTTAGAGCTCCATTTTTGTCCTACTTTTGTGATGGAATTAAAGAGGACCTTTCACTAGAATAAAACATCTAAACTAACTATACAGACATGGAGAGCGGCGCCCAGGCATCTCCTTGCACTTACGGTTATACCTGGGCGCCGCTCCGTTCTCCCGGTATAGCCTACGGTATCTTCATAGTTAGGTTCCACCCAGGGGAACTGTCCGGCGTCTCATTCTCCCATGCTGTAGCGCTGGCCAATCGCAGCGCTCAGCTCATAGCATGAGAGGCTTTCTTTTCTCTCAGGCTATGAGCTGAGCGCTGCGATTGGCCAGCGCTACAGCATGGGAGGATGAGACGCCGGCAGGTTCCCCTGGGTGTAGCCTAACTATGAAGATACCGGAGCCTATACCGGGAGAACGGAGCGGCGCCCAGGTATAACAGTAAGTGCAGGGAGATCCCTGGGCGCCGCACTCCATGTCTGTATAGTTAGTTTAGATGTTTTATTCTAGTGAAAGGTCTTCTTTAAATAGGTTTTCTGATTTCAGCAGATAAAGCTTATTTAAGGGCCCTTTACACTGCCAATCACCCAATGAATGAGCAAAACACTCGTATATCGAATAATTGTATCTTTTGCGCAGCACAAGAGATAATCGTTTTCCAGTGGCAGATCGTGCTGTGTAAACGTGATCTGCTGCCGAAAACAATTAGTCTATATGGGGAAGAGTGATGGTATTAGTGATTGCTCCTTCCCATACTCTGAAGCAGCTGGAGGTGCATGTTAAATGCAGTGGTCTCTACCACTAGTAATAAGCAGATTGTCGGAACACTTCCTTCCTGACAGTCTGCTAGATCGTCATCCCATGTAAAGGGACTGTATCAAAATGCCGTCAGAATTTGTGGAAATTGCTTCTGGAACTTTTGTTGTTTACATAAACAATGACAATCTGCCCTGATCATTTGAAGGTCTTACTTACACAACGTATTACCAGTTGGGCTAACTGTAATGTTACTGTTACAAAGTGTCCACTTTTGGGATCATCAACTGCTAGGGCAAATCTCAATTTGCTGGATGTTGTCTATTTTAGTCATTTTAGACAGATACACTTACTGTAAGTTTTTTTTGCATATACTTGCTTAATAGAAAAAGTTTACATTTAGGGATAGGCAACTTTACAGTAAAAATGACAGTTGAATGCTAGATGGCAACCTCACATGGTTTTGTAATTGGGACACAGATAATTTAGAAATTATTTTGTTCATGAAAAATGAACAAATGGCTTCTTCTCATAAACATTACTATTTTATCTTCTAGGGAATAGAAGCCAGTTATTTGTGTGCATTGAGACACACTTTATTTGCAGTATAGAGTGCCTTGCAAAAGTATTCACCCCCTTGACTTTTTTCATATTTTGGTGCCTCACAACCTGGAATTACAATGAATTGTTTGAGGATTAGCATAATTTAATTTACAGAACATGCCCACAACTTTGAAGATGTTTTTATTTTATTTTATTGTGATACAAACAACAAATAGGACAAAATAACAGAAAAAGTGAATGTGCATAACTATTTAACCACCTAAAGTCAATACTTTGTAGAGCCACCTTTTGCGGCAATCACAGCTATAAGTCGCTTTGGATAAGTCTCTATGAGCTAGCCACATCTTACCACTGGGAATTTTGCCCACTACTCCTTGTAAAACTGCTCCAGCTCCTTCAAGTTGGATGGTTTGTGCTTGTGAACAGCAATCTTTAAGTCTGACCACAGATTTTCTATTGGATTGAGATCTGGACTTTGACTAGGCCATTCAAACACATTTACATGTTTCCCCTTAAACCACTCACATGTTGCTTTAGCATTGTGTTTGATCTCATTGTCCTGCTGGAAGGTGAACCTCCGTCCTAGCCTCAAATCACGCACAGAGTGGTACAGGTTTTGCTCAAGAATATACCTGTATTTAGCACCATCCATCTTTGCCTCAGCTCTGACCAGTTTCCCAGTCCCGGCTAATGAAAAACATCCCAACAGCATGATGTTGCCACCACCATGGTTCACTGCGGGGATGGTATTCTCTGGGTGATGTAATGTGTTGGGTTTGCACCAGACATAAAGTTTTTTTAGATGGCCGAAAAGTTAAATTTTAGTCTCATCAGACCAGAGCACCTTCCTCCATACATTTTGGGAGTCTCCCACATGCCTTTTTGCAAACTCACAACATGCCTTTTTGTTTTTAGCTGAAAGTAATGTCTTTCTGCTGGCCACTCTGCCATAAAGCCCAACTCTATGGAGCGTACGGCTTATTGTCGTCCTATGTACAGATACTCCAGTCTCTGCTGTGGAACTCTGCAGCTCCTCCAGGGTTACCTTAGGTCTCTCGGATTAATGCCCTCCTTACCCGGTCTGTGAGTTTTGGTGGGCGGACGTCACTTGGCAGGTTTGCTGTTGTGCCATGTTCTTTCTATTTGGTTATGATACATTTGATGGTGCTCCTGGGGATCATGAAGCATTTGGATATTTTTTTAAAACCTAACCCTGACTTCTACTTCTCAATAACATTGTCCCTTACTTGTTTGGAGAGTTCCTTGGTCATCATGGCAGTGTTTGGTTAGTGATGCCTCTTGCTTAGGTGTTGCAGCCTCTGGGGCCTTTCAAAAAAGGTGTGTATAATTAATGACACATCATGTGACACTTGCACACAGGTGGACATCATTTCACTAATTATGTGACTTCTGAAGGTAATTGGTTGCACCAGAGCTTTTTATGGGCTTCCTAACAAAGGGGGTGAATACATACGCACATGACAGTTTTCCATTTCTAAACAATAGTTTTATTTATATATTTTTCTCATTTCACTTCACCAACTTAGACTATTGTGTTCTGGTCCATCACATAAAATTCAGATTAACAAAGCATTGAACTTAAGGCTGTAATGTACCAAAATACAAAAGAAGTCAAGGGGGAGGGGGGGTGAATACTTTTGCAAGTCACTGTATGTTGGTCATTATTATGGAAGGAAAGGCATTGAAGATGATATTTTATTTTTTTAAGTCATCTATTATCTTTTTTTTTGCAACCAGAGGTTGTGTGTTTATCACGTATGAAATCCAGTCCCTCAGAAAAGCCATTACACTTGACACGCAAGCAGTCCAACAAGAGAAGTTGAAGTCATATATCTATGTGCACACTTTGGCAGCAGATAAAAATAATTTGCAAGGTAAGAAATATTTCTATTGCTTAGGATTCTATACTGTGTTATCCTAAACCGCGCTGTTATTCCTGAATATTGTTTCAAAACCATTGAAGCTAAGGCCCCAGTTTAATGGTGAATTGTGGGATGTCTGCTGTTTTTATGCCTGATACCGCCATACACATACTCTCTTGGCTTGGCCAAGTGTCCATGTGCCCATTTGAAATGAGAGGTATGAGCTACTGACAGACACCTCTGGCAGTGACTTATCTCATTTGAGAACAAAGAATTAGGCATGTTCAAATCCAACATGCTAAACCCTTCTTTTCTCCCCCATCTGTTATCGCGATAAAGTCAGGAAATCACCATACATACTAGATGCTCACCATACACACTGCTTTAAAGGCTATATACACCTTTGGAGTAAAAAAAAATTATCATTGCATTTAACTTATTTTTGGCTAAAAATCATATTTTTAATTGGCCTTTATTAAAAATATTGAGCTGCTCAGTCACAAAAGGTTAAGCGTTTTTCTAACTGTGTGACTGGTACTTTCACTTTCTTCCGGTCATCTAATAAGCCTTATCTCTAAACTACTAAGAGGTCATAAACACTTATTTAAGCCACATTGTAACAGCGGCTGTGGTGCGCCCCTGTTCCCCCAATTACCGCTGCAGTCCGGGGTCATTCTGTTTGTAAAAGTGATATTGCTTCTGAGGATTCCACTCCACAGCTTCTATTCAGCCCTGGACACAGCCCTGAGTTCAGCTGGTGTCATGTTACCCTGCTCTAGGGGCGGCACACATCACTCCCTGGGCTCTCATGCAGGTATTTATTTTTCCCAGATGCCTCAGTGTCAAGGTCCTTGTGTTTGCTACAGAGCCTGATAAACACTGGTGCTTCTGATCTTGTACTTCGTTCCTGGACTCTGCTTTTCATCTCATCCCTGCCTGCGTTGATTCTCCTGTTGCCGGCCCGGATTGCCTGACCTGTGCCGCCTGTCCCGACCTCCTGCCTGTCTGACGATGCCTTTGCCTCATCCTTCGGTCCTGCACCGTTGGTCCTGGTTACGTCTCTGCTTATACCTCACGTACCTGCTCAGGTACTCCCTGGTATGCCTAGACCAGCTGCCACTGACTTGGTGATTGCTCTGGAGTAGCTCCTGCATCTACCCTAAGAGCTCAAGTCCATCCTCACCATCTGAGGCTCTGGTGAATATCAGATAGTTGTTTACACACACCCCTCTAGAGTATAGCCAGTCAGTGGCACAGTGGGTTCACATCCGCTGATCCGTGACATACATTGTTATCAGTAAGATAAGGATTGAGCTTTAATGAGTGTTAATGAGTGTTTATAAGGTAAGGCAGCTAGTAGAGTATGTCAGCTCTGTAGAGAAAAATGATTCCATATTAATAAAAATCAATTGAAAAGGTTATTTTTTTAGGTCAAAATAATTATAATGAAATATTAATAAAAAATTGCCCCCAAAGGTGTACACAGCCTTTTATTGTTGGATTTGAGAGATATTTCAGGTAATTCCACTATTTGTTTTAATGTCAAATGTACAGTGACTACCATTACATTTCATGTACCAGTACATTATCTGCATAGTGGCAGAGATCAAATTACAGGCTTATTACATTATATCTCTATTGTCATTCAGTGATCAGACCTGCAGATCGGAGAAGATCTTATCATCAAATTGCTTAGGCACTGAAACCATACTATCTGTAGTTGATACAGTTAACACCAACTATACACAAGGTTCATTGTGAATAAATATCATACTTTATTGGGCTATAGCATAAAATACACAATATTCTGTAGGGGTAAGGTTGCACACATAAAGCAGGGGGTCACATATTATTATAGTATGTATCCAAATGTGCATGTTCTAATACAGTTAATGGCACAACATGACAGCTGCCTAGTGCAATGAAACAGTCTATAAACTTACACAAAATGAAAATGCTGCCTAAAATACTAATGTGCAAGTGTATCATAAATAATTGACCAATGTTTCCACCACGCTTTAACCTCAAGAGAGAGTTGTGCTAAAATATAAAGTGCAGAAGTGCAGGTCCTCACAGTGAGCCAAGCGCCATATTTTCTCATAAGCAAGCAGCGCTGGACGCATTATCGCCATATCGGCAAGGTTAGATGCCGATACCGATAACTTTGAAAATCAGGCATATCGGCCGAAATTGGTCAATCCGATAATCGGTCAATCCCTACACAGAAGAGTAGCATGTCAGGCTACTCCTTTTAAATAACTGTGCACTTGTTATATAGCTGTATCCCTGGTTAATTATAATGGACAACATATTTGCGATGAATTAGAAGGTTAATTGCGAGACAGACCTTCTCATCCAATATTAATCTCTGACCTCTTTTGGTGGCGTGGGTACATATTCCTAAAGATACACTTCAGATCCTTGTGGAAAGATTTCCTAGAAGAGAGGAAGCTGTTACAGCTGCTGAAAAGGAGGGTAAAATACATACTAACGCCTATAGTTTTGGTATAAAAATAAAATAGAAAAAGCTTCTAAAAGACCACGTAAGGTCAAAATGTTGCACATTTTGTTGAATAAAACACTATCTTTGGAAACTTGGGAGTGCTGCGATCTCTTTCCATATTTTGGGATTTTACTTTGGTTTTGGTATGGGATGTCCAACAAGCTCATATACTGTAGAGGTGATGATCAGAGGTCCACATACTTTTAGCCATGTAGTATATATTGGTTTATAACATATTTCCAATGACTTTTTACATTAATATCACTAATATGTACATTTTTCATAGGATGAACCATTTGGCTTTTCTCAATTCTACACATTATTCACTGATCACTGTTTGCATATTATGTTTTTAGGAATCACAAATAAATTAAGAAAAGAGTTTCACAAAACAACTATAAAAGCTCTGGAAGCTTCATCAAGACTGTTCAGGAAAGAATATGATAGAGGTACTGTAAAGTAAATGAGTGTGTAAATTTGAAAGTCTTAATTTTACTATTACAGAGTTTTAGAAACATTTGCAATATGTGCTCAATTCTGGAGACTGCATCTTAGAAAAATAAAAAATATATATTCTTATGAATATATACAAAGGTGTGCAACAAAAATAATGCAAGGTCTAAAGACTGTAATACATCTGCCGATTTTTTGGCAGATAATCGCCAATGAGTGTTGCTACAGATGCAGCTGAGCTATACTGTGATATGAGTTATCAGAATCAAGTTAAGCTCAGCTACATCTGTAGTAATGCTCGTTAGTGATCATCTAGCAGTCTAATACCACCGCTGATTGCCCAATGAATGAGCTTGTTCATAGGTCAATCAAAATCTTTGGACAGGTTAAAAAATCATCATTTTCAGGGGGTAGATCGTGGTGTCTAATCATGATCTGCTGCCGGCAAAAAATGATTCAGTATAGGGAAGAGCGATGGTGTAATGATTGCTCCTCCCTTTACTGAGGAGAAGATCGCTACATGTAATAGCAGCAGTCTCCTCTACTAGTGAGCATACGATTTCCAGGAAGGAACGCTTCCATCACAACAATTGCCTGTTAAATCAGGCTGTCTAATACAGCCTAAAGCCTAGGTAGGCAACAAATACTGTAGGTCAAGGTCTAGAGAATCTCTGACAAGTCCTGAGTAAGGGCGGCGATACACAAAAGATACCTGTCGGTTATAAGTCCTGTTCCCTGATGTACATGTCTACCCAATAAGAATTGTTCTCAGTAGAAAGAGGAGGAGGAAATTACTACCAGACTGCTGACTCCTCTGGCATCAGCTTATCTCCCTCTGAACAAAAGGATCTAGCAGCTGATACCCAACTGCTTGATCCTTATCTCTCACAACATCTGTCGTTGGTATGCCCCCATACACATTAGATGGTTAGGCTGATTTGACCAATATACATCTAATGTTTATGGCCAACTTTACATTACTGATGTCTTAGTTTAAGGATGAGGTAGCTTCAATCCACATTCTACAAGTGTTGGACTGGAGCAGTTGTAATTGTTAGAGCAAAGGAGTGCCTCTGTTTTTGTTTTCATTCCTAATATTTTTAAACCATTGAGAATTTTCATCAGGAATCGACTTTCTTGTTGGAGAGGAATTTTCATTATTGCTGCCTAGCCATGGCGTACATGAGAGCCATGCCATGGATAGCAATGTTTTGTGTAAATGTAAGAATTAGTATGAGCATGTACTATGCGTACAGAGTATACATAGATACAAGTATATACAGTCCAACAACGATTGAGGATCAGCAAAAAAAAGGACCGCCCATTAGTTGTAATTAACAAAAGTACATAACAAAGGTAAAGAAATAGTTAAAAGAACATAAATGCAATAAGCTTATTAAAATAAAGCAATGAGGCTTATTTTAATAAAACTCAGTGTAGTACAATTTCAGCTGATTTTGTTAAAGGGTTTTATTAAACTTTGTGATTGCTGGAACTTTCTAAGTTATCATAAGTATATATATATATATATATATATATATATATATATATATATATAAATCTCGGCATTCCTGCTGATTAGCTGTTAGACCTACAACTAACTGGCTGCACTAGGAATTGCAGATTTGGCCCATTTAAGTGAATTGGATGCCCATGAATATTGTAATCCCAGAAAAAAAAAGTTTAAGGGAAGTGTGTCATCAGAAAATGACCTATTGTTTAAATCACCTTTTTGCGCTTAAACATATTTTTAAAGAATCTTTCATGGTGTTATTTTCAATTTTCTATGTCAATTTCTATATTTAAACAAAAAACATAAAATTCAGCAGTTTTCTTACTGGCCACTAAGCCTAATAATAGATGTCACTTATTGGTCTGTACAGATCATTACTGGAAGGATTAGAATGATAGATAAGTCAGGATTTATTGTTCACAATACGTGATTGTCAAAGCTTATTCTTTCCTTGTACAATGACCTCTGCACAGGTCACACAGCATGCCTAGAAAACTCAGTCAATGAGTTCCCATCCTGTCCATTGTGTCTATGGCCTGCAGGGCTGTCGTAAAGCAATTTTTTAATGCTCTCTAAATGCTGTTAACAACAGCTCAGGCAAGATGGAGGCCCCCATAATTATGTTCAGGAAATAGAATACAAATAAAATCTGTAATTAGAAAATAAAAAGAAATGAGAAAAAAAGGGTATGTGATGCTATCTGGTTTTAGCTGGCAGATTTTTTTTGGGGTGACACATCTCCTTTAATTAATATAGAAAATTCTGAGAGGCTAGCGACTGTTCTCCTGTGGAGCTTTAAACCATGTATTTATTATAATTGATTAATTATTTGTTCAAAACATTTCTTGACTATTAACTATGATATTCTGAAGAACATACTATTTATATATCAAATGCATTTATTTATAGAAAAATACAGCAAATCAAACATGGAGGACCACGAGCTTCCTCTTTGGCTTCTTTTGAAGGGCACACAGTCAACAGATAAAAAAGTCAGATTGGAAGCTGTCCAGAACATGGCAGGAATCCATTATTGGCGTGGTAAGGTGCAGCTTTTAAATGCTTTTTTGTTTGTTTTTGTTTGGTTTGTTTTTTAGCCAAGTCAGAAGTGGATCCAGCAGGAAGAATTTTAAAGGGATTTTCTGTAAAAAATATATATTTTTTTTAATTATGAAGTGCCCATAGCATGTTCCTGAAACAAAAGATTCATACTTACCTGCTTCCTGCTGCTTCAGCCCTCCACACTACCCCAACGGTCTCCATCTTCCGGTCCTAGCAGCCAGCTGGCTATGAGAATGGCCACATGCAACACTCCAGCCAGTGGTGAAGTGGTCACAAGCAACACATCACAGCACATTACCAGAAAATCTCTTTAAAAGCTATGTACACCTTTGAGGCTAATTTTCTTTTATAATTGAATTTTATTCATTTTGGACTAAAAAGCATTTTTTCATTTCCGTCTTTATTAAAAAATATTGAGCTGTTCTGTTACAAAGGGTTAAATGTTGCAAACTATTAGTCATTTAATAAACCTTATCTCTAAATTACTAAACAGCCCTAAACACTTATTTAAGCCACATTCTTATCAGTAAGATAAGACCTGAGCTATAATGAGTGTTTATAAGAGAAAAGGAGCCGTCATCTGCGCTGCCTGACAGAGTGAAAATTCTGTGATTTTTGCTTAGTTTGTAGTATACACTTGAGGGAGTGACACCCTCAATTGAAAATACGCTTCTATTTTATCCTGGGAGTAGCATATGCACTTTTTCCCGTCCTATCAAACAGACCGCCCATATTTTCACCCAGGCAGCACCCCCGATGCTCATGCTCCGATGCGCTCCCTTGCCCTACACTAGATTGCGCAGGGCATGGGCTCTTTTGTTTCCGCCCAGCAGTGTTTTCAGTGACGTCACCGGCGGGCTTCCTGGTAGCCCCATGGAGAGCCTGGTTCGTCACCGTAACTCCTGAAAATGCCTTTCCCCTGGTTGACTTAGCGCAGGGCAAAGGAGAGCATCGGAGCATGAACTGCTCCAATGCTCAAATCAGGGGGGCTGCCTGGGTGAAAATGGAGGTATGACCGGGTTCAGTTCTGAACCCGGACAATTCCTTTAAGGTGGTACATATAGGTGTGCTTGCTCCTCCTTTCATCGGTTGCTGGATGCACATAGAAGTGACTAGGAGCAACACACTATGTGTAGGGTCTGCTCTCCTGAATGTAGATACCCAACAGCATAGGTAGGTTTAGAGTAGAACCTGCCTGACTGAGACCACCTTGGCCCTGATAGGCGCGCACAGATGTGTTTTGATCAAAATATATTGGCTGAGAGTCTCAGATTTTATCATATCAGAGTGAGGGCTTAGTCTAAAAGTTTACTGTGATTAGTAAGTTACTTTGTAATAATGATCTGCACGTCCAACTGACTGTACTAGGGTACAGCCACACGCAAGCGGATTTGTCATGGATTATCAGGGGTGACAACATGCTGTGGATGTA